>NC_091297.1:15270391-15570391 GCF_038502225.1 Cherax quadricarinatus | reverse complement strand
TGTTTCCTAGAGACGCTAGATCCTCATTATTCACTTTGCTTCTGTCATATTTTGCTAAAGTTTCATTTTCGTGTGTTTCGACGAGGTTAAGCTTGTCGAGCATCCTTTTCTTCGTCTTTGTGGTTGTATTTTGAAAAAAAAAATATCGATCACCAGCAAGAGAGGAAGACCTCGTCAGCGTGCGGAAGGGCCTTCCCTGGGTCGTGTGCCCTGCCTGGTAGGATAGAGCAGGTGTGGGCATATCTCCGAGCCCCTGCCATGCGCACCATCATCGTAGTGACGCCCACACTGTGGTTCCTACACAGTTGTCTCTACCTGGGCGTCGTCATCAACGCTAACAATTTCACCAGGTGAGCATATTGATGCAGTGTACAGCTGCGTAACTCGTTCACTGCGTGTATTGATGTGTGCTCTCCACCCCTCCTCTCCACACAAGCTCCACCCCCAGCACCACCCCTCCTCTCCATCCAAGCTCCACCCCCAGCACCACCCCTCTGCTCCATTCCAGATCAACCCCCAGCACCACCCCTCCTCTCCATCCAAGCTCCACCCCCAGCACCACCCCTCTGCTCCATCCCAGCTCCATCCCCAGCACCACCCCTCCTTTCCACCCCAGCTCCACCCAAAGCACCACCCCTCCTCTCCATACCAGCTCCACCCCCAGCACCACCCCTCCTCTCCATCCCAGCTCCACCCCCAGCACCACCCCTCCTCTCCATCCCAGCTCCACCCCAGCACCACCCCTCCTCTCCATCCCAGCTCCACCCCCAGCACCACCCCTCCTCTCCATCCCAGCTCCACCCCAGCACCACCCCTATGCTCCATCCCAGCTCCACCCCAGCACCACCCCTCCTCTCCATCCCAGCTCCACCCCAGCACCACCAATCCTCTCAACCCCAGCTCCACCCCAGCACCACCCCTCCTCTCCATCCCAGCTCCACCCCCAGCACCACCCCTCCTCTCCATCCCAGCTCCACCCCAGCACCACCCCTCCTCTCCATCCCAGCTCCACCCCAGCACCACCCCTCCCCTCCATCCCAGCTCCACCTCAGCACCACCCCTCCTCTCCATCCCAGCTCCACCCCAGCACCACCCCTCCGCTCCATCCCAGCCCCAACCCTACTCTCCATCCCAGCTCCACCCCCAGCACCACCCATCCTCTCCATCCCAGCTCCACCCCAGCACCACCCCTCCTCTCCATCCCAGCTCCACCCCAGCACCACCCCTCCTCTCCATCCCAGCTCCACCCCAACACCACCCCTCCTCCACCCCAGCTCCACCCCAGCACCACCCCTCCTCTCCATCCCAGCTCCACCGCAGCACCACCCCTCCTCTCCATCCCAGCTCCACCCCCAGCACCACCCCTCCTCTCCACCTCAGCTCCACCCCAGCACCACCCCTCCTCTCCATCCCAGCGCCACCCCAGCAACACCCCTCCTCTCCATCCCAGCTCCACCCCAGCACAACCGCTCCTCTCCATCCCAGCTCCAACCCCAGCACCACCCCTGTGCTCCATCCCAGCGCCACCCCAGCAACACCCCTCCTCTCAACCCCAGCTCCACCCCAGCACCACCCCTCCTCTCCATCCCAGCTCCACCCCCAGCACCACCCCTCCTCTCCATCCAAGCTCCACCCCAGCACCACCCCTCCTCTCCATCCCAGCTCCACCCCCACCACCACCCCTCCTCTCCACCTCAGTTCCACCCCAGCACCACCCCTCCTCTCCATCCCAGCGCCACCCCAGCAACACCCCTCCTCTCCATCCCAGCTCCACCCCAGCACAACCGCTCCTCTCCATCCCAGCTCCATCCCCAGCACCACCCCTCTGCTCCATCCCAGCTCCACCCCCAGCACCACCCCTCTGCTCCATCCCAGGTTCACCCCAGCACCACCCCTCTGCTCCATCCCAGCTCCACCCCTCCTCTCCATTCCAGCTCCACCCCAGCACCAACCCCTCGGCTCCATCCCAGCTCCACCCCAGCACCACCCCTCCTCTCCATCCCAGCTCCACACCCAGCACCACCCCTGCTCTCCATCCCAGCTCCACCCCAGCACCACCCCTCCTCTCCATCCCAGCTCCACCCCAGTACCACCCCTCCTCTCCATCCAAGCTCCACCCCAGCACCACCCCTCCTCTCCATCCCAGCTCCACCCCAGTACCACCCCTCCTCTCCATCCCAGCTCCACCCCAGCACCACCCCTCCTCTCCATCCCACCTCCACCCCCAGCACCACCCCTCCTCTCCATCCCAGCTCCACCCCCAGCACCACCCCTCCTCTCCATCCCAGCTCCACCCCCAGCACCACCCCTCCTCTCCATCCCAGCTCCACCCCAGCACCACCCCTCCTCTCCATCCCAGCTCCACCCCCAGCACCACCCCTCCTCTCCACCCCAGCACCACCCCTCCTCTCCATCCCAGCTCCAACCCCAGCACCACCCCTCCTCTCCATCCCAGCTCCACCCCCAGCACCACCCCTCTTCTCCATCCCAGCTCCACCCCCAGCACCACCCCTCCTCTCCATCCCAGCTCCACCCCCAGCACCACCCCTCTGCTCCATCCCAGCTCCACCCCCAGCACCACCCCTCTGCTCCATCCCAGCTCCACCCCCAGCACCACCCCTCCTCTCCATCCCAGCTCCACCCCAGCACCACCCCTCCACTCCATCCCAGCTCCACCCCAGTACCACCCCTCCTCTCCATCCCAGCTCCACCCCAGCACCACCCCTCCTCTCCATCCCAGCTTCACCCCAGCACCACCCCACCTCTCCATCCCAGCTCCACCCCAGCACCACCCCTCCTCTCCATCCCAGCTCCACCCCAACACCACCCCTCCTCCACCCCAGCTCCACCCCAGCACCACCCCTCCTCTCCATCCAAGCTCCACCGCAGCACCACCCCTCCTCTCCATCCCAGCTCCACCCCCAGCACCACCCCTCCTCTCCACCTCAGCTCCACCCCAGCACCACCCCTCCTCCCAATCCCAGCTCCACCTCCAGCACCGCCCCTCCTCTCCATCCCAGCTCCACCCCCAGCACCACACCTCCTCTCAATCCCAGCTCCACCCCCGGCACCACCCCTCCTCCCAATCCCAGCTCCACCCCCAGCACCACCCCTCTACTCCATCCCAGCTCCACCCCCAGCACCACCCCTCTCCTCCATCCCAGCTCCACCCCTCTGTTCCATCCCAGCTCCACCCCCAGCACCACCTCTCCTCTCCATCCCAGCTCCACCCCCAGCACCACCCCTCTGCTCCATCCCAGCTCCACCCCCAGCACCGCCCCTCCTCTCCATCCCAGCTCCACCCCCAGCACCACCCCTCTGCTCCATCCCAGCTCCACCCCCAGCACCACCGCTCCTCTCCATCCCAGCTCCACCCCCAGCACCACCCCTCTGCTCCATCCCAGCTCCACCCCCGGCACCAGCCCTCCTCTCCATCCCAGCTCCACACCCAGCACCACCCCTCTTCTCCATCCCAGCTCCACCCCAGCACCACTCCTCTGCTCCATCCCAGCTCCACCCCCAGCACCACCCCTCTGCTCCATCCCAGCTCCACCCCAGCACCACCCCTCCTCTCCATCCCAGCTCCAACCCCAGCACCACATCTCTTCTCCATCCCAGCTCCACCCCAGCACCACGCCTCTGCTCCATCCCAGCTCCACCCCAGCACCACCCCTCTGCTCCATCCCAGCTCCACCCCCAGCACCACCCCTCCTCTCCATCCCAGCTCCACCCCCAGCACCACCCCTCCTCTCCATCCCAGCTCCACCCCCAGCACCACTCCTCGTCTCCATCTCAGCTCCACCCCCAGCACCACACCTCCTCTCAATCCCAGCTCCACCCCCGGCACCACCCCTCCTCCCCTTCCCAGCTCCATCCCCAGCACCACCCCTCTGCTCCATCCCAGCTCCACCCCCAGCACCACCCCTCTGCTCCATCCCAGCTCCACTCCCAGCACCACCCCTCTGCTCCATCCCAGCTCCACCCCCAGCACCACCCCTCTGCTCCATCCCAGCTCCACCCCAGCACCACCCCTCTGCTCCACCCCAGCTTCACCCCCAGCACCACCCCTCTGCTCCATCCCAGCTCCACTCCCAGCACCACCCCTCTGCTCCATCCCAGCTCCACCCCCAGCACCACCCCTCTGCTCCATCCCAGCTCCACACCCAGCACCACCCGTCCTCTCCATCCCAGCTCCACCCCCAGCACCACCCCTCTGCTCCATCCCAGCTCCACCCCCAGCACCACCCCTCTGCTCCTTCCCAGCTCCACTTCTAGTACCACCCCTCTGCTCCATCCCAGCTCCACCCCCAGCACCACCCCTCTGCTCCATCCCAGCTCCACCCCCAGCACCACCCCTCTGCTCCATCCCAGCTCCACCCCCAGCACCACCCCTCTTCTCCATCCCAGCTCCACCCCAGCACAACTCCTCTGCTCCATCCCAGCTCCACCCCCAGCACCACCCCTCTGCTCCATCCAAGCTCCACCCCCGGCACCACCCCTCCTCTCCATCCCAGCTGCACCCCCAGCACCACCCCTCTTCTCCATCCCAGCTCCAGACCAGCACCACTCCTCTGCTCCATCCCAGCTCTACCCCCAGCACCACCCCTCTGCTCCATCCCAGCTCCACCCCCTGCACCACCCCGCCTCTCCATATCAGCTCCACCCCCAGCACCACCCCTCCTCTCCATCCCAGCTCCACCCCCAGCACCACCCCTCCTCTCCATCCCAGCTCCACCCCCAGCACCACCCCTCCGCTCCATCCCAGCTCCACCCCCAGCACCACCCCTCCTCTCCATCCCAGCTCCACCCACAGCACCACCCCTCTGCTCCATGCCAGCTCCACCCACAGCACCACCCCTCTGCTCCATCCCAGCTCCACCCCCAGCACCACCCCTCTGCTCCATGCCAGCTCCACCCCCAACACCACCCCTCTGCTCCATCCCAGCTCCACCCACAGCACCACCCCTCTGCTGCATCCCAGCTCCACCCCCAGCACCACCCTTCCTCCCCATCCCAGCTCCACCCCCAGCACCACCCCTCTGCTTCATCCCAGCTCCACCCCCAACACCACCCCTCTGCTCCATCCCAGCTCCACCCCCAGCACCACCCCTCTGCTCCATGCCAGCTCCACCCACAGCACCACCCCTCTGCTCCATCCCAGCTCCACCCCCAGCACCACCCCTCTGCTCCATGCCAGCTCCACCCCCAACACCACCCCTCTGCTCCATCCCAGCTCCACTCACAGCACCACACCTCCTCTCCATACTAGCTCCACCCCCAGCACCACCCCTCTGCTCCATACCAGCTCCACCCCCTGCACCACCCCTCTTCTCCATATCAGCTCCACCCCCAGCACCACCCCTCCTCTCAATCCCAGCTCCACCCCCAGCACCACCCCTCCTCTCCATCCCAGTTCAACCCCCAGCACCACCCCTCCTCTCCATCCCAGCCCCACCCCCCGCACCACCCCTCCTCCCCATCCCAGCTCCACCCCCAGCACCATCCCTCTGCTCCATCCCAGCTCCACCCCCAACACCACCCCTCTGCTCCAGCCCAGCTCCACCCACAGCACCACCCCTCTGCTCCATCCCAGCTCCACCCCCAGCACCACCCCTCTGCTCCATCCCAGCTCCACCCCCAGCACCACCCCTCTGCTCCATCCCAGCTCCACCCCCAGCACCACCCCTCTGCTCCATCCCAGCTCCACCCCCAGCACTACCCCTCTGCTCCATCCCACTTCCACCCCCAGCACCACCCCTCTGCTCCATCCCAGCTGCACCCCCAGCACCACCCCTCTGCTCCATCCAGGCTCCACCCCTCTGCTCCATCCCAGCTCCACCCCCCAGCACCACCTCTGCTCTCCATCCCAGCTCCACCCCCAGCACCACCCCTCTGCTCCATCCCAGCTACACCCCCAGCACCGCCCCTCCTCTCCATCCCAGCTCCACCCCCAGCACCATCCCTCTGCTCCATCCCAGCTCCACCCCCAGCACCACCGCTCCTCTCCATCCCAGCTCCACCCCCAGCACCACCCCTCTGATCCATCCCAGCTCCACCCCCGGCACCACCCATCCTCTCCATCCCAGCTCCACACCCTGCACCACCCCTCTTCTCCATCCCAGCTCCACCCCAGCACCACTCTGCTCCATCCCAGCTCCACCCCCAGCACCACCCCTCTGCTCCATCCCAGCTCCACCCCAGCACCACCCCTCCTCTCCATCCCAGCTCCACCCCCAGCACCACCCCTCTTCTCCATCCCAGCTCCACCCCAGCACCACCCCTCCTCTCCATCCCAGCTCCACCCCCAGCACCACCCCTCTTCTCCATCCCAGCTCCACCCCCGGCACCACCGCTCCTCTCCATCCCAGCTCCACCCCCAGCACCACCCCTCCTCTCCATCCCAGCTCCACCCCCAGCACCACACCTCCTTTCAATCCCAGCTCCACCCCCGGCACCACCCCTCCTCCCCATCCCAGCTCCACCCCCAGCACCACCCCTCTGCTCCATCCCAGCTCCACCCCCAGCACCACCCCTCCTCTCCATCCCAGCTCCACCCCCAGCACCACACCTCCTTTCAATCCCAGCTCCACCCCCGGCACCACCCCTCTTCCCCATCCCAGCTCCACCCCCAGCACCACCCCTCTGCTCCATCCCAGCTCCACCCCCAGCACCACCCCTCTGCTCCATCCCAGCTCCACCCCTCTGCTCCATCCCAGCTCCACCCCCAGCACCACCTCTCCTCTCCATCCCAGCTCCACCCCCAGCACCACCCCTCTGCTCCATCCCAGCTCCACCCCCAGCACCGCCCCTCCTCTCCATCCCAGCTCCACCCCCAGCACCACCCCTGTGCTCCATCCCAGCTCCACCCCCAGCACCACCTCTCCTCTCCATCCCAGCTCCACTCCTCTGCTCCATCCCAGCTCCACCCCCAGCACCACCCCTCTGCTCCATCCCAGCTCCACCCCAGCACCACCCCTCCTCTCCATCCCAGCTCCACCCCCAGCACCACCCCTCTTCTCCATCCCAGCTCCACCCCAGCACCACTCCTCTGCTCCATCCCAGCTCCACCCCCAGCACCACCCCTCTGCTCCATCCCAGCTCCACCCCCAGCACCACCCCTCCTCTCCAGCCCAGCTCCACCCCCAGCACCACCCCTCCTCCCAATCCCAGCTCCACCCCCAGCACCACCCCTCCTCTCCATCCCAGCTCCACCCCCAGCACCACACCTCCTCTCAATCCCAGCTCCACCCCCGGCACCACCCCTCCTCCCAATCCCAGCTCCACCCCCAGCACCACCCCTCTCCTCCATCCCAGCTCCACCCCCAGCACCACCCCTCTCCTCCATCCCAGCTCCACCCCTCTGTTCCATCCCAGCTCCACCCCCAGCACCACCTCTCCTCTCCATCCCAGCTCCACCCCCAGCACCACCCCTCTGCTCCATCCCAGCTCCACCCCCAGCACCGCCCCTCCTCTCCATCCCAGCTCCACCCCCAGCACCACCCCTCTGCTCCATCCCAGCTCCACCCCCAGCACCACCGCTCCTCTCCATCCCAGCTCCACCCCCAGCACCACCCCTCTGCTCCATCCCAGCTCCACCCCCGGCACCACCCCTCCTCTCCATCCCAGCTCCACACCCAGCACCACCCCTCTTCTCCATCCCAGCTCCACCCCAGCACCACTCCTCTGCTCCATCCCAGCTCCACCCCCAGCACCACCCCTCTGCTCCATCCCAGCTCCACCCCAGCACCACCCCTCCTCTCCATCCCAGCTCCAACCCCAGCACCACCTCTCTTCTCCATCCCAGCTCCACCCCAGCACCACTCCTCTGCTCCATCCCAGCTCCACCCCCAGCACCACCCCTCTGCTCCATCCCAGCTCCACCCCAGCACCCCCCCTCCTCTCCATCCCAGCTCCAACCCCAGCACCACATCTCTTCTCCCTCCCAGCTCCACCCCAGCACCACTCCTCGGCTCCATCCCAGCTCCACCCCCAGCACCACCCCTCTGCTCCATCCCAGCTCCACCCCCAGCACCACCCCTCCTGTCCATCCCAGCTCCACCCCCAGCACCACCCCTCCTCTCCATCCCAGCTCCACCCCCAGCACCACTCCTCGTCTCCATCTCAGCTCCACCCCCAGCACCACACCTCCTCTCAATCCCAGCTCCACCCCCGGCACCACCCCTCCTCCCCTTCCCAGCTCCACCCCCAGCACCACTCCTCTGCTCCATCCCAGCTCCACCCCCAGCACCACCCCTCTGCTCCATCCCAGCTCCACTCCCAGCACCACCCCTCTGCTCCATCCCAGCTCCACCCCCAGCACCACCCCTCTGCTCCATCCCAGCTCCACCCCAGCACCACCCCTCTGCTCCACCCCAGCTTCACCCCCAGCACCACCCCTCTGCTCCATCCCAGCTCCACTCCCAGCACCACCCCTCTGCTCCATCCCAGCTCCACCCCCAGCACCACCCCTCTGCTCCATCCCAGCTCCACCCCCAGCACCACCCGTCCTCTCCATCCCAGCGCCACCCCCAGCACCACCCCTCTGCTCCATCCCAGCTCCACCCCCAGCACCACCCCTCTGCTCCTTCCCAGCTCCACTTCTAGCACCACCCCTCTGCTCCATCCCAGCTCCACCCCCAGCACCACCCCTCTGCTCCATCCCAGCTCCACCCCCAGCACCACCCCTCTGCTCCTTCCCAGCTCCACCCCAAGCACCACCCCTCTTCTCCATCCCAGCTCCACCCCAGCACAACTCCTCTGCTCCATCCCAGCTCCACCCCCAGCACCACCCCTCTGCTTCATCCAAGCTCCACCCCCGGCACCACCCCTCCTCTCCATCCCAGCTTCACCCCCAGCACCACCCCTCTTCTCCATCCCAGCTCCAGACCAGCACCACTCCTCTGCTCCATCCCAGCTCTACCCCCAGCACCACCCCTCTGCTCCATCCCAGCTCCACCCCCTGCACCACCCCTCCGCTCCATGCCAGCTCCACCCCCAGCACCACCCCTCCTCTCCATCCCAGCTCCACCCCCAGCACCACCCCTCCTCTCCATCCCAGCTCCACCCCCAGCACCACCCCTCCTCTCCATCACAGCTCCACCCCCAGCACCACCCCTCCTCTCCATCCCAGCTCCACCCACAGCACCACCCCTCTGCTCCATGCCAGCTCCACCCACAGCACCACCCCTCTGCTCCATCCCAGCTCCACCCCCAGCACCACCCCTCTGCTACATCCCAGCTCCACCCCCAACACCACCCCTCTGCTCCATCCCAGCTCCACCCACAGCACCACCCCTCTTCTGCATCCCAGCTCCACCCCCAGCACCACCCTTCCTCCCCATCCCAGCTCCACCCCCAGCACCACCCCTCTGCTTCATCCCAGCTCCACCCCCAACACCACCCCTCTGCTCCATCCCAGCTCCACCCACAGCACCACCCCTCTGCTCCATGCCAGCTCCACCCCCAGCACCACCCCTCTGCTCCATGCCAGCTCCACCCACAGCACCACCCCTCTGCTCCATCCCAGCTCCACCCCCAGCACCACCCCTCGGCTCCATGCCAGCTCCACCCCCAACCCCACCCCTCTGCTCCATCCCAGCTCCACTCCCAGCACCACCCCTCCTCTCCATCCTAGCTCCACCCCCAGCACCACCTCTCTGCTCCATCCCAGCTCTACTCCAGCACCACCCCTCTGCTCCATCCCAGCTCCACCCCAGCACCACCCCTCCTCTCCATCCCAGCTCCACCCCCAGCACCACCCTTCTGCTCCATCCCAGCTCCACCCCCAGCACCACCCCACTGCTCCATCCCAGCACCACCCCTCCTCTCCATCCTAGCTCCACCCCCAGCACCACCTCTCTGCTCCATCCCAGCTCTACACCAGCACCACCCCACTGCTCCATCCCAGCTCCACCCCAGCACCACCCCTCCTCTCCATCCCAGCTCCACCCCCAGCACCACCCCTCTGCTCCATCCCAGCTCCACCCCCAGCACCACCCCTCTGCTCCATCCCAGCTCCACTCCCAGCACCACCCCTCTGCTCCATCCTAGCTCCACTCCCAGTACCACCCCTCTGCTCCATCCCAGCACCACCCCAGCACCACCCAAGCTCCACCTCCAGTACTACCCCCAGCACCACCCGTGCACCACCCCAGGTAGACATCAAGTACCACCCCAGCTCCGCCAGCACCTCCCCAGCACAACCCCAAGCTCCACCCCAACACTATCCCATCACCACCCCAAGCTCCACCAACATTACCCCATCATCAACCCATCAACAACCCAGCACCACCCCAGCACCACCCCAAACACCACCCCATCATATGTACTGACGTATCCTCCCTCCTGCACCCTCCAGCAGAGACCCGTTCCTGTACCTGGCGCTGACGGGACTGATGGAAGCCCTGGCCATCGTTATCATCACGCCGCTTACTGCCCACATGGGTCGCCGTATCATGGTGTGGGCAGGCCTGGGTATGGGCGGCATTCTCCTCATGCTGGAGCTTCTGGTGCCCAATGGTAAGCCGCCTCATTAATCATTATCATCATCAATCATAAATCATCATTAGTCCTCATTATCATCAATCATAAATCATCATCAGTCCTCATTATCATCAACTATTATCATTAATCATTATCATCAATCATTATCATCATTATTATCAGTTACTTATCGGACTCAGACATCAAAATTTTCGGATACCGATATTTTTCCTGTTTTCTTTAATTTTTGTAATTATGATGACTATGTTTAATACATAAAATAATGTTTATTACACAATGTTTAATAAGTAACACAGGAAAGTTAAATTTTAACTAACTTAGCTCCTCTGAGTTGATAATGTTATTACCTGGCTTGTCTTAGTTACTGCTTGTCAAAGGTACTTGTCGATAGTGTGTGTATGTGTGTGTACTCACCTATTTGTGGTTGCAGGGGTTGAGGCTTAGCTCCTGGCCCCGATACCGATACCCGATACCGATATTTTGGCACATTCTTAGGTAATGTTTCTCTCTTACAGACTCTGTGTACTACTGGCTGGACTGGGTACTGGTGATGGTGGGGTTTCTACTGGTGGCTGGTGCCTTCCAGGTAAGTGCCCAGGGTATGTCTCATGCCCCTCACTGCTACCTGGCTACCCTCACTGCTGCCTGGCTACCCTCACTGCTACCTGGCTACCCTCACTGCTACCTGGCTCCCCTCACTGCTGCCTGGCTACCTTCACTGCTACCTGGCTACCCTCACTGCTGCCTGGCTACCCTCACTGCTGCCTGGCTACCCTCACTGCTGCCTGGCTACCCTCACTGCTGCCTGGCTACCCTCACTGCTACCTGGCTACCCTCACTGCTGCCTGGCTACCCTCACTGCTACCCGGCTACCCTCACTGCTGCCTGGCTACCCTCACTGCTACCTGGCTACCCTCACTGCTGCCTGCTTCCCCTCACTGCTACCTGGTTACCCTCACTGTTGCCTGGCTACCCTCACTGCTACCTGGCTACCCTCACTGCTGCCTGCTTTCCCTCACTGCTATCTGGCTACCTTCACTGCTGCCTGGCTACCCTTACTGCTGCCTGCTTCCCCTCACTGCTACCTGGCTAACCTCACTGTTGCCTGCTTCCCCTCACTGCTACCTGGCTACTCTCATTGCTACCTGGCTATCCTCACTGCTACCTGGCTACCGTAACTGCTGCCTGGCTGCCCTCACTACTGCCTGCTTCCCCTCACTGCTGCCTGCTTCCCCTCACTGCTACCTGGCTACTCTCACTGCTACCTGGATACCCTCACTGCTACCTGACTCTCCTCACTGCTACCTGGCTATCCTCACTGCTGCCTGGCTACCCTCACTGCTACCTGGCTACCCTCACTGCTGCCTGCTTCCCCTCACTGCTACCTGGCTACCCTCACTGCTGCCTGGCTACCCTCACTGCTACCTGGCTACCCTCAATGCTGCCTGCTTCCCCTCACTGCTACCTGGCTACTCTCATTGCTACCTGGCTACCCTCACTGCTACCTGGCTACCGTCACTGCTGCCTGGCTGCACCCACTGCTGCCTGCTTCCCCTCACTGCTACCTGGCTACCCTCACTGCTGCCTGGCTACCCTCACCGCTACCTGGCTACCCTCACTGCTGCCTGGCTGCCCTCACTGCTACCTGGCTACCCTCACTGTTGCCTGGCTACCCTCACTGCTACCTGGCTACCCTCAATGCTGCCTGCTTCCCCTCACTGCTACCTGGCTACCCTCACTGTTGCCTGGCTACCCTCACTGCTACCTGGCTACCCTCAATGCTGCCTGCTTCCCCTCACTGCTACCTGGCTACCCTCACTGCTGCCTGCTTCCCCTCACTGCTATCTGGCTACCCTCACTGCTGCCTGGCTACCCTTACTGCTGCCTGCTTCCCCTCACTGCTACCTGGCTAACCTCACTGTTGCCTGCTTCCCCTCACTGCTACCTGGCTACTCTCATTGCTACATGGCTACCCTCACTGCTACCTGGCTACCGTCACTGCTGCCTGGCTGCCCTCACTGCTGCCTGCTTCCCCTCACTGCTGCCTGCTTCCCCTCGCTGCTACCTGGCTACCCTCACTGCTGCCTGGCTACCCTCACTGCTGCCTGGCTACCCTCACCGCTACCTGTCTACCCTCACTGCTGCCTGGCTACCGTCACTGCTACCTGGCTACCCTCAATGCTGCCTGCTTCCCCTCACTGCTACCTGGCTACCCTCACTGCTGCCTGCTTCCCCTCACTGCTATCTGGCTACCCTCACTACTGCCTGGCTACCCTTACTGCTGCCTGCTTCCTATCACTGCTACCTGGCTAACCTCATTGCTGCCTGCTTCCCCTCACTGCTACCTTGCTACTCTCATTGCTACCTGGCTACCCTCACTGCTACCTGGCTACCGTCACTGCTGCCTGGCTACCCTCCCTGCTGCCTGCTTTCCCTCACTGCTGCCTGCTTCCCCTCAATGCTGCCTGGCTACCCTCACTGCTACCTGGCTACCCTCACTGCTGCCTGCTTCCCCTCACTGCTACCTGGCTACCCTCACTGCTACCTGGCTACCCTCACTGCTGCCTGCCTCTCCTCACTGCTACCTGGCTACCCTCACTACTGCCTGCTTCCCCTCAATGCTACGTGCTTCCACTCACTGTTAACTGGCTACCCTCACTGCTACCTGGCTACCCTCACTGCTGCCTGCTTCCCCTCACTGCTGCCTGCCTCCCCTCACTGCTACCTGGCTGCCCTCACTGCTGCCTGCCTCCCCTCACTGCTACCTGGCTGCCCTCACTGCTGTCTGCCTCCCCTCACTACTACCTGGCTGCCTTCACTGCTGCCTGCTTCCCCTCACTGCTGCCTGCTTCCCCTCACTGCTGCCTTCCTCCCCTCACTGCTACCTGGCTGCCCTCACTGCTGTCTGCCTCCCCTCACTACTACCTGGCTGCTTTCACTGCTGCCTGCTTCCCCTCACTGCTGCCTGCTTCCCCTCACTGCTGCCTTCCTCCCCTCACTGCTACCTGCCTCCCCTCTCTGCTACCTGGCTACCCTCACTGCTACCTGCCTCCCCTCACTGCTACCTGGCTGCCTTCACTACTGCCTGCTTCCCCTCAATGCTACGTGCTTCCCCTCACTGTTAACTGGCTACCCTCACTGCTACCTGGCTACTCTCACTGCTACCTGGCTACCCTCACTGCTGCCTGCCTCCCTTCACTGCTACCTGGCTGCCCTCACTAGCTGCTTCCCCTCAATGCTGCCTGCTTCCTCTCACTGCTACCTGGCTACACTCACTGCTACCTGGATACCCTCACTGCTACCTATCTACACTCGTTGCTACCTTGTTACCCTCACTACTACCTGGTTACCCTCACTGCTACCTGCTTCCCCTCACTGCTACCTGGTTACCCTCACTGCTACCTGGCTATCCTCACTGCTGCCTGCTTCCCCTCAATGCTACCTGGCTACCCCTCTCTGCTGCCTGCCTCTCCTCAGTGCTACCTGGCTACCCTCACTGCTGTATGCTTCCTTTCACTGCTACCTGGCTACCCTCACTGTTGCCTCCCTCCACTCACTGCTACCTGCCACCTGTCACTGCTGCCTGCCACCTGTCACTGCTGCCGGGCACATGTCACTGCTGTCTGGTACCTATCACTGCTGCCTGTCACCTGTCTCTGCTGCCTGGCACATATCACTGCTGCCTGGCACCCGTTACTGCTGCTTGGCACCTGTCACTGCTGCTTGGCACCTTTCGCTGCTGTCTGGCACAAATCACTGCTGCCTAGCACCTGTCACTGCTGCCTGGCACCTGTCACTGCTGCCTGGCACATGTCACTTCTGCCTGGTACCTATCACTGCTGCCTGGCAGATATCACTGCTGTCTATCACCTGTCACTGCTGCCTGGCATCTGTTACTGCTGCTTGGCACCTGTCACTGCTACTGACACATATTACTTCTGCCTGGCACAAATCACTGCTGCCTGCCACCTGTCACTGCTGCCTGGCACATATCACTGCTGCCTGCCACCTGTCATTGCTGCCTGCCACCTGTCACTACCGCCTGGCACTTGTCACTGCTGCCTGTCACCTGTCACTGCTGCCTGGCACATATCACTGCTGCCTGGCACCTGTCACTGCTGCCTGGCAAATATCACTGTTGCCTGGCACATATCACTGCTGCCTGGCACGTGTCACTGCTGACTGGCGTCTGTCACTGCTGTCTGTCACCTGTCACTGCTGCCTGGCACTTGTCACTGCTGTCTGACACATATCACTGCTGCCTGGCACCTGTCACTGCTGTCTGGCACCTGTCACTGTTGTTTGGTGACAGGTGTAAGTGAAGGTTGGTGTCCTGGGCCTCGCTGTGTACATTACGTAAGTTGTTCCAAGATGGCGCGGGTTACGGGTGTGGATGATATATACTTACCTCTGGTCTCAATATGGCCGGTGCATAATTTGACAGCTGAAGATTCAAAGCTTTTTTGTGTATTTTTCTTTTCGTTGTTACGTAATAACCGTAGCTTTTTCCCACGACAGTTGTGGGCGTGGGAGATGTTTACCAGTACTGGTAATGTTAGCTTTACATGTATATTTGACAGTTTCTCTAATGTGTGTATTATGTCACGACGTCTCTCATTGTTTTAGTGGTAATTACATCTGCATTGGTGTTGGCATTCTTCGTATCATCGCTGCAAAATTTTATCTCTCAGGAAAGTAACCATTAATTACTTTTTTTTTTTTTGGGGGGGGGGGGGGAGTCTAGATCATAATGTAAGAGCACTAGAGATTATCTCTTATCCAACGTGAAGCCAACGTTGATGTACCTGTGTTTACTACTAGAGTAATCACAGACATGACCAGATCCTCCACACTCAACACAGAAGCCGAAGATGCAGGGATTTACTCAACTCTTTGTTGGGGATGCGACATAATCTACATTGGAGAAACTGCCAGAAGTCTTCCCACAGGCCCACTTGAACACAAGTATGAAGACATATATGTGGTGTTGCGGGCAATACCACAACTTCACGCCCACCTCATGGTGTGGGAAAAAAATTAAAGGCTGATGTCTGGAGTCATCAGCTATCAAACTAATGCAACACCTTTGATCAGAATAGTAACGTTTTCACTTTCACCACAACCATCACCCACATCATTTTAGAACAACGAAAACTTAATACATAGTACGAACCAGTGGACCTCCTGCCTTGTACCTCTGAGGTGCCACTTCCTGATGTCACACCTGAGCAAAGTCGCTAAGAGTACTGTTTAAGATGCATTGAACTTATTCTCTCATTATACCACGAAGAAACACATTAATCATTATTTTAGGAATAAATGTATTCTTGACTGGTGGTGAACAGGTTACATGCAGTGTTAATGACCCTGTGTAGTCTATAGGATTTAGATCCAATTAGCCAACCTATCCATGTTTTCAGTGTACTAAGTACAACATATCCATCCCCTTCCCCGTGTAGGTAAGACTTTGTAACAATTTAGGCTTCACTGAATTTAGTGTCTTCTTACAGCATGTATACAATACTCAGCTGTTCCTTCCTCTTGTCTTCCCTACCACCATGACCCGGGTGTTGTCTGTCCTGCTACCATGACCCGGGTGTTGTCTGTCCTGCTACCATGATCCGGGTGCTGTCTTCCCTGCCACCATGACCTGGGTGTTGTCTGTCCTGCTACCATGACCCTGATGCTGTCTTCCCTGCCACCATGACCTGGGGTGTTGTCTGTCCTACTACCATCACCTGGGTGAAGGTCAACTATGTCTACGCTCCTGAGTTGTTCCCGACGGAGGCTCGCGCCAGGGGGTTCGCCTTCGTCAGCGTGATGGGCAGCATCGGCTTCTCCTGTGCTCCACTCATCACACACATCCTGGTCAGTGTTCACCACCGGCACACCCACCTGCCACATTATTATTATTATTATTATTATTATTATTATTATTATTATTATCAGGTGGCTCGTGACCTGGTGGCACACGGTCAATGTCCGGGTTCGATTCCCGGCGAGGGTTGAAACACTGGACGTGTTACCTTATACCGGTTGTCTATGTTCACCCATCAGTATAAAATGAGTACCTGGGTGTTAGTCGACTGGTGTGGGTCGCATCCTGGGACAAAACTGACCCAATTTGCCCTAAATGCTCAGCATAACAAAAGGCTTTCTGTTCAGTAGTATGTCATTGATGTTAGCTAGACCTGTATACCTTGCACATGTACTAGTAGAAATAAAGATATTATTATTATTATTATTATTACTTATTATTATTATTATTGTTGTTGTTGTTATGTACAACCCAAAGGGGAACTTAACATGGTTATCAGTTATGAGGTACCATCAAAGTTAAACTTTTATATAGTCGTTCACAGCATAAGAAAGCTTCATCTGATCGGTTCAGATTTTCAATGCTGAAGCAAGGTAAGTATGGCCAGATTCTAGGAAAAAATGGCATGTGCAGATCCCCAGTGACCAAACTTGTAGGACCCATCTCCAGCATCCTGGAATTCAAATTCAAATTCAAATTCAAATTCAAAGTTTATTCTCTATAAGAATTACAATGCTGAGTTTACAGAATTTGGTTATTGTGTGGTTTACATGTAGTAAAATAATAATTACAGAGTGTACCATTAGAACACCTAGCATGGCTAGGCATTCCGGGCAGGCTAAGATTAATTCTTAAATTTAAAATATTACAAATTATGAGGTAAGCTGGTATTATGGCTAAGTGACTAAATACTAGTTTGTGAGTTTAGCAATGTGAATGCTTTTGTTTTGGCACAGTACATAGTTTCAGTATTGGAGTATCACAGGATTCATTATTTTAAGATTGAGATTAATATTTCTGTTTATGGTCAAATGAGTGAGTGAGTGTAAGTGTGAACCACCAGGTGGTATTCGTGTAGTTAGTTGATGGGGTGTATCAGGGAGATAAGATGTTTTCTAATGGTAGTTTTGAAGGTGATGAATGTGTCTGCAGTTCTAGAGTTCTCAGGTAGGGTATTCCAGATTTTAGGGCCTTTGACATACATGGAATTTTTGTAAAGGTTTAGCCGGACACGGGGAATGTCATAGAGATGTTTGTGTCTGGTGTTATGCCTGTGGGTTCTGTCACAACTATCAAGAAAGTGTTTTAGGTCAAGGTTAATATTGGAATTTAAGGTCCTGTAGATGTAGATTGCACAGTAGTAAGTGTGGATGTTCTGAACAGGGAGTAAGTTTAGATCTATGAAGAGTGGGGGGGGGGTGTTGCCAGGGATGGGATTTAGTGATTATTCTTACTGCGGCTTTTTGTTGGGTTATTATTGGCTTTAGGTGTGTTGCTGCAGTTGATCCCCAAGCACAAATAGCATAGGTGAGGTATGGATAAATAAGTGAATGGTATAGTGTGAGAAGGGCATTTTGCGGCACGTAGTATCGTATCTTGGAGAGGATCCCAATCGTTTTGGATACTTTTTTGGTTATGTGTTGGATATGGGTGCTGAAATTCAGGTTGTTGTCGAGGTATAGGCCTAGGAATTTGCCCTCATTATGTCTGGTAATTAGAGTGTTGTCGATCTTAATGTTAATTTGCGCAACTCCTGCTCTGCTACCAAACATAATATAGTAGGTTTTGTCAGTGTTAAGCGTAAGTTTATTGGCTGTCATCCAAGTCGATATTTTGATCAGCTCCTCGTTAACAATGGTGTTGAGGGTGGCAAGATTAGGGTGAGAGATGACATAAGTCGTGTCGTCAGGTGTTGGGATACGTTTGGAAGATCATTGATGTATATGAGGAAGAGCAGGGGACAAAGGACACTTCCCTGCGGAACTCCAGTATCAAGTGGCCGTGTTGTTGATGCTGTGTCTTTAATGGTGACATACTGATACCTATTAGTAAGGTAAGATTTGAAATAAGCAAGCGCATGGCCTCTTATACCGTAATGGTCAAGTTTGTGGAGTAGGATGTCGTGGTCTACTGTGTCAAAAGCTTTTCATAGGTCAATAAAAATTCCTAGTGGATATTCCTTATTTTCCAATGCTGTGTAAAGCAGATCTAGCATTTTTATGATTGCATCATTAGTGCTTTTATTTTTCCTGAATCCAAATTGGCAGGGGTTGAGTGTTTTGTGCTGTTATAAATGAATATAGTCTCCTGTGCACGAGTTTCTCAAAGATTTTGGATAGCAATGGTAAGTTTGATATTGGCCTATAGTTGTTTAAATCTGTATGACTGAGATAACCTCCAAAACCCTCTACTGCGTAGCTTCCAATGTTCAAAGAAAGGTGCCTCCTAATTCGACGACGGCGGAGAATAAAATTCAAGTGTATAATGTATATCTACCAGTTTCACGTTTAAGACAGAGTGAAATTCTTATACCCTATAAATCACTCTAAATATGTTTAAGTCTACCTCTCCTGAACGACTTCAGTTTTATAGTGAGTGACGCAGCTTCCTGCCAGGGTAGTACCAGTTAAGATATGGAAAAATATATTTAGGTTCAGTTCTGGACCTTTATTAAAGGAAGTGTTTCGCCACAAGTGGCTGATCAAGCTACCCTTGGCGAAACGTTTCCTTTAATAAGAGTTCTGAACTATACCTAAATGTGTTTTTCCACATGCTGTCAGTATCACTACACCATTTACTCTCATTACTCGTTTAGTTTAGTGTGTGCGGGGGCAATTTTTTGAGGGCATTGATATTTTTTTATATAAAATTTAAAAAACTAGAAAATGTGATAAGTGGAGAATGCTCCTTCCCATCGACATCAAATTTTAAGCCCTGATGTGCTGTCCAGGAAGCAAGATTGGCATTATTAATCCGCCACATAATTCCCACGTTTCCAATTTTATTAAATAGTGATATTTCGCGATTAAGAGTGGCAGAATGGCACCTACATACACTCCATTAACCATCACAGATAACGACACACACTAAAGTTGTCTCATGGAGACCAGTGTGAGGAATGGTGTATGTAAAATTGAACAGAGGGCAGCTACACTTGTCAACTGCCCCACCAACCTTCCCTGAGTAATAGTTAACCAGGGTTGAGAATATGAAGTTTATTAGTAGTTATGAATGAATGGATTGACTGAAGTTAGTGGTCGACTAGAAAAATGCACTCAACAGGTAACAATATGTCGACTCTGGTATAAAGTGGTACTTATCTAAGCCTTCTACTAACCTCGGGAAAATTAAAAATATATATAAAACGAGTTTTCAATGTTTCACAGTTATTTTTTTGCGTTTATTTTTTTTTATTTATAAATCTCTATAATTCTAATAGAAAAAATAATTGATTTCGTGTTTTTTTAAAATTCAGTTTGATATATTTAAATAAAACTGGCGAATTGGCACCTACATAGCCCAAAATCAGTACAAACATACATACTTTCTATTATAATGCACTAACATTTAAATGTTTGAAGCTGACCAGAAAAACCCTTCTCCAGTTATTAAATGAAAATTAATTTATTTAATAAAATTGATAATTTAAAACTTACATATCTCAGCGTAAAACAAACTTCTTCATAAAGTCTATCAACCATGAAGGTATAAACGTTATCAGAAAAAGGCTTTTTCCAGTAATTGCTCTGAATGCAACGATTCCGAGTTTTCTAACAATTTCAAGAAAATTTCGAATTTGGTCCTAACCAGTCTAAACTTGAAGTGTGTCACCTGTCACCACTCAGGTGGAGAGTAAGATAAGATTTCGTTCGGATTTTTAACCCCGGAGGGTTAGCCACCCAGGATAACCCAAGAAAGTCAGTGCATCATCGACGACTGTCTAACTTATTTCCATTGGGGTCCTTAATCTTGTCCCCCAGGATGCGACCCACACCAGTCGACTAACACCCAGGTACCTATTTGCTGCAAGGTGAACAGGACAACAGGTGTAAGGAAACGTGTCGAAATGTTTCCACCCGCCGGGAATCTAACCCGGGCCCTCCGTGTGTGAAGCGGGAGCTTTAGCCACCAGGCCACCGGGCCACTTAGTAACATTGTAAATATTACCAAGAGCAGCGGAGGCTACACGTAATTTCTATTTATTTATTTATTTAATGTCTTTGCAAACAGTACATTGAGATTTTATTTATAATAGTGAGTTGCAATGCAAAGAAAGCCTCTATTATGCCTAGGCATTATGGGCCAACTTAACATTACTGACTTACAGTCTATTTAATTAACACTAAAGATTATATCATACTTGTACAGTAGGATAGTAATTATTTCTTAGTTGTACAGTAGATTATTAATTATAACTGAATATTATTTGTATAAATTCAAATTCAAATTCAAAGTTTATTCTCTATAAAGATTACAATGTTGAATTTACAGAATTTGGTTGTTGTGTGGTTTACATGTAGTTAAATAATGATTACAGAGTGTACCACTAGAACGCCTAGCATGGCTAGGCATTTCGGGCAGACTTAATTTAATTCATTATTTTAAAATATTACAAATTATGAGGTAAGTTGGTATTATGGCTAAGTGACTAAATACTAGTTTGTGAGTTTAGCAATGTGAATGCTTTTGTTTTGGCACAGTACATAGTTTCAGTATTGGAGTATCATAGGATTCATTATTTTAAGATTGAGATTAATATTTCTGTTTATGGTCAAATGGGTGAGTGAGTGTAAGTGTGAACCACCAGGTGGTATTCGTGTAGTTAGTTGATGGGGTGTATCAGGGAGATAAGATGTTTTCTAATGGTAGTTTTGAAGGTGATGAATGTCTCTGCAGTTCTAGAGTTCTCAGGTAGGGTATTCCAGATTTTAGGGCCTTTGACATACATTGAATTTTTGTAAAGGTTTAGTCGGACATGGGGAATGTCGTAGAGATGTTTGTGTCTGGTGTTATGCCTGTGGGTTCTGTCACAACTATCAAGAAAGTGTTTTAGGTCAAGGTTGATATTGGAGTTTAAGGTCCTGTAGATGTAGATTGCACAGCAGTAAGTGTGGATGTACTGAACAGGGAGTAAGTTTAGATCTATAAAGAGTGGGGGGGGGGTGTTGCCAGGGATGGGATTTAGTGATTATTCTTACTGCAGCTTTCTGTTGGGTTATTATTGGCTTTAGGTGTGTTGCTGCAGTTGATCCCCAAGCACAAATAGCATAGGTGAGGTATGGATAAATAAGTGAGTCGTATAGTGTGAGAAGGGCATTTTGCGGCACGTAGTATCGTATCTTGGAGAGGATCCCAACTGTTTTGGATACTTTTTTGGTTATGTGTTGGATATGGGTGCTGAAATTCAGGTTGTTGTCAAGGTATAGGCCTAGGAATTTACCCTCATTATGTCTGGTAATTAGAGTGTTGTCGATCTTAATGTTAATTTGTGCATCTCCTGCTCTGCTACCAAACATAATATAGTAGGTTTTGTCAGTGTTAAGCGTAAGTTTATTGGCTGTCATCCAAGTCGATATTTTGATCAGCTCCTCGTTAACAATGGTGTTGAGGGTGGCAAGATTAGGGTGAGAGATGACATAAGTCGTGTCGTCAGCAAAGAGAATGGGTTTCAGGTGTTGGGATACGTTTGGAAGATCATTGATGTATATGAGGAAGAGCAGGGGACCAAGGACACTTCCCTGCGGAACTCCAGTATCAAGTGGCCGTGTTGTTGATGCTGTCTTTAATGGTAACATACTGATACCTATTAGTAAGGTAAGATTTGAAATAAGCAAGCGCATGGCCTCTTATACCATAATGGTCAAGTTTGTGGAGTAGGATGTCGTGGTCTACTGTGTCAAAAGCTTTTCTTAGGTCAATAACAATTCCTAGTGGATATTCCTTATTTTCCAATGCTGTGTAAAGCAGATCTAGCATTTTTATGATTGCATCGTTAGTGCTTTTATTTTTCCTAAATCCAAATTGGCAGGGGTTGAGTATGCTTTGTGCTGTTATAAATGAATATAGTCTCCTGTGCACGAGTTTCTCAAAGATTTTGGATAGCAATGGTAAGTTTGATATTGGCCTATAGTTGTTTAAGTCTGTAGGGTCACCACCTTTATGTATTGGTGTAACCCTTGCTGTCTTGAGTAGTTTCGGGAAGGTGCTAGTTTCTAGTGACTTGTTAAAAAGTAATGAAATAGCATGCGAAAGGATATGGGCCGCTCGCTTGTACAGTAATGGTGGGACATTAGACAGATTCCCTGAGTTGTTTTTAAGTGACTTTATAATCTCGGTGACTTCCGAGGGCTCAGTTGGTGCAAGATAGAAGGAATTTGGGAAATTCCCATCTAGGTAGTCCCCAGCATGGGCATTAGTATGTGGGATTTTATTGGCGAGATTAGATCCTATGGTTGAGAAGAAGTCATTTATCTTGTTAGCTGTGTCAGTGGGATGTAGTGGTGTTTCATTAGGTTTAGTTAGGACAATATTCTTGTTTTTTTTCAGTTTGTGGGTCCCTAGAATCTGAGAGTGTTTTCCAGGTCTTTTTTATATCTCCTCTAGTGTCTGTGAATCTACTGGAGTAGTATAGTTGTTTGGCTTTCTTTATTACTTTGGTGAGAACTGATGAATAGTGTTTAAGAATATCTTTGTGTATTAAGCCCTGTCTATAGACAAAAGATATATTCATATATTCAAAAACGCTTTTTGTGAAACAATGATTCAATTATATTCCTGTCAACAATGGATAAAAGGTTCAGAAGTAATTATTGAAATTATGATATGGGAATACGTATTCGTAATATCACAGATTCTAACGGCTACAAATTATATAAACTAATTTAGCATATTGACAAATTTGCCTGCACATAACTTACTAGTTATTATCGTGTTTATAAGATTTATCAACCGTTAAATACTGAAGCTATTCATGAGAGAAAGACTTAAATATATTTAACATGATTTAAAAGACATGGTTTTTTTTTTTACATAAAGTATATATATACTTATGCATTTGCTTGTTACTCTCTCTGTCATCGAGTTACAAGGCATTTTTGAGAAGGATGGAAGCCAAGCAGCAGAAGATTTTAGATGTTATCGGAGATATTCCAGGAGTCTGGAAATGGGTTTAACAACTTCGGTCAGATGGAACCTGCACAAATTTTGCCTTAATTACTGTACACACCAGCCTGGAAAATCTGAAGCCAGTCGGTTGAGGCCTCGTGTTATAACCGAAATTGTAAATACAATAAACTGGAAGAAGAAATAAAGCTGAAAAAAAAAAATCAGGAAACTACCAAATGGTCCCTCTTCAGGGATACCTAATAATAAAATTAATAATAATAAAGTATAAATAATAATTGTTGTAGTTAAAAATAATAATAATAATAATGGAAGTACTTAGCATTTTAAGTTGTGTAAAGGTATAGTAGAGTGACTATATATTGTACTACAGGAGGAGTATGCTTGGTGGGCTGTTAGTGTCACCTTCGGTTGTGCTGGCATCTTGGGCAGTCTCATGGTCCCCTTCCTGCCGGAGACGAACAAGAGGCCTCTGCCGGAGACACTACAAGACGTGGAGAACAGACACAAATGGAGGAGAGGTGCACGCAACACTCTGGAAGATGATGGAGTCTGCCACACAAACATGACTCCACTCCTGGAGACAGCTCCCAGCGGCAGCAACACTCCTGAGTCTCCACTCTCCCACCAACACATCTCTCTCCACCACCAGCACATCTCTCCCCACCACCATCACAGTCCTCACCACCAACAATACATCCCAGCTGGCCACATCTGTGAAGCAGACAACCCACCAACAAACAATGCTTCCAGTAGCAGTGTATTATAACAACCGCTAGGGAATATTTAATTAATAATATATTCATGGGAAAACATTAACTCGTAGAAGTCATACAGATTCTGAGTAATGGAAGATAAACAGAATGAGATACAATGTAACATCCTTTACAAGTTTACTTTTGAAAGTAATAATTTTAAAAATATTTTGTAATATAAATCACACTTCGTTAAGATTTGAGCTGTAGTGACTATTCCATTATATGAAGATTAGTTTTTCTATCAGTGTTAGATGACAGTCGACACATAATGGACTATGGTACAGTATGGTGGGGAACCAAGAGCCCAGAGGCTCAAGAATCAATGATTTTTCCCGCATTTCCTAAACCGAAATTAAAGGAACGGTTGATTTTGAACGTCAAATTGCATCACTAAAACTAGCACCAGCTTTACTAAATAGGCTGGACAGGTACACTAGCGGAAATGGTTAGGGCGAGTAAG
Organism: Cherax quadricarinatus; assembly: GCF_038502225.1. Taxonomy (NCBI): domain Eukaryota; kingdom Metazoa; phylum Arthropoda; class Malacostraca; order Decapoda; family Parastacidae; genus Cherax; species Cherax quadricarinatus. The sequence goes on along the minus strand of NC_091297.1, from coordinate 15,545,730 downwards.
ACCTGCCTAGGATTGGCTAGTAAGCTTACTCCAATGTTCCTTTACTCTTTTGTTCTTATTTTAATACTATTGATTATTTTGGTCAGCTGAGCCAACAGTTTCCTAACGAATGTCTTATGAATGGCTCTGTTCGTGTGTCTATTTTAAATTAGTTGCAGTTTAAAATAGTTAGCTGATGTTGGTTAGAGAAAATATTTAGTTATCATGTTTTATGTTTGTATATATTATACGTATTTATGCTTATATTCTCTACAGTATATTTGGTGGTCAATATACAGAGTATTCTGATCAGGTGTTTCATATATCCTTCATATTAAAGTATTTGATGTTAAGGTCAGCGGTCGAGGAAGGTCGTAACACCTGTCCTGCAGCTGAGTGTTACCTGACCTGTCCTGCAACAGATGTTACTTGATCTGTCCTGCAGCAGAGTGCCACTTGACCTGTCCTGCAGCTGAGTGTTACTTGACCTGTCCTGCAGCTGAGTGTTACTTGACCTGTCCTGCAACAGATGTTGCTTGACCTGTCCTGCAGCAGTGTTACTTGACCTGTCCTGCAACAGATGTTACTTGACCTGTCCTGCAGCAGTGTTACTTGACCTGTCCTGCAACAGATGTTACTTGACTTCTCCTGCAGCAGAGTGTTACTTGACCACCTGTCCTGCAGCAGAGTGTCACTTGACCTGTCCTGTAGCTGAGTGTTACTTGACCTGTCCTGCAGCTAAGTGTTACTTGGCCTGTCCTGCAGCTGAGTGTTACTTGGCCTGTCCTGCAGCTGAGTGCTACTTGACCTGGCCTGCTGCTGAGTGTTACTTGACCTGTCCTGCAGCTGAGTGTTACTTGACCTGTCCTGCAGCAGTGTTACTTGACCTGTCCTGCAGCTGAGTGTTACTTGACCTGTCCTGCAGCTGAGTGTTACTTGACCTGTCCTGCAGCAAAGTGTTACTTGACCTGCCCTGCAGCTGAGTGTTACTTGACCTGTCCTGCACCTGAGTGTTACTTGACCTCTCCTGCAGCAGAGTGTTACTTGACCTGCCCTGCAGCTGAGTGTTACTTGACCTCTCCTGCACCTGAGTGTTACTTGACCTCTCCTGCACCTGAGTGTTACTTGACCTCTCCTGCACCTGAGTGTTACTTGACCTCTCCTGCAGCTGAGTGTTACTTGACCTGCCCTGCAGCTGAGTGTTACTTGACCTCTCCTGCAGCAGAGTGTTACTTGACCTGTCCTGCAGCTGAGTGTTACTTGACCTGTCCTGCACCTGAGTGTTACTTGACCTCTCCTGCAGCTGAGTGTTACTTGACCTCTCCTGCAGCTGAGTGTTACTTGATCTGTCCTGCAGCTGAGTGTTACTTGACCTGTCCTGCAGCTGAGTGTTACTTGACCTGTCCTGCAGCTGAGTGTTACTTGACCTATCCTGCAGCAGAGTGTCACTTGACCTGTTCTGCAGCTGAGTGTTACTTGACCTGTCCTGCAGCAGAGTGTCACTTGACCTGTCCTGCAGCTGAGTGTTACTTGACCTGTCCTGCAGCTGAGTGTTACTTGACCTGTCCTGCAGCTGAGTGTTACTTGACCTGTCCTGCAGCTGAGTGTTACTTGACCTGTCCTGCAGCTGAGTGTTACTTGACCTGTCCTGCAGCAGAGTGTTACTTGACCTGTCCTGCAGCTGAGTGTTACTTGACCTGTCCTGCAGCTGAGTGTTACTTGACCTCTCCTGCAGCTGAGTGTTACTTGACCTCTCCTGCAGCAGAGTGTTACTTGACCTCTCCTGCAGCTGAGTGTTACTTGACCTGTCCTGCAGCTGAGTGTTACTTGACCTGTCCTGCAGCTGAGTGTTACTTGACCTCTCCTGCAGCTGAGTGTTACTTGACCTGTCCTGCAGCTGAGTGTTACTTGACCTCTCCTGCAGCTGAGTGTTACTTGACCTGTCCTGCAGCAGAGTGTTACTTGACATGTCCTGCACCTGAGTGTTACTTGACCTGTCCTGCAGCTGAGTGTTACTTGACCTGTCCTGCAGCTGAGTGTTACTTGACCTGTCCTGCACCTGAGTGTTACTTGACCTGTCCTGCAGCTGAGTGTTACTTGACCTGTCCTGCAGCTGAGTGTTACTTGACCTCTCCTGCAGCTGAGTGTTACTTGACCTCTCCTGCAGCAGAGTGTTACTTGACCTGTCCTGCAGCTGAGTGTTACTTGACCTCTCCTGCAGCTGAGTGTTACTTGACCTCTCCTGCAGCTGAGTGTTACTTGACCTGTCCTGCAGCTGAGTGTTACTTGACCTCTCCTGCAGCTGAGTGTTACTTGACCTCTCCTGCAGCTGAGTGTTACTTGACCTCTCCTGCAGCTGAGTGTTACTTGACCTCTCCTGCAGCTGAGTGTTACTTGACCTCTCCTGCAGCAAAGTGCCACTTGACCTGTCCTGCAGCTGAGTGTTACTTGACCTGTCCTGCAGCTGAGTGTTACTTGACCTGTCCTGCAGCTGAGTGTTACTTGACCTGTCCTGCAGCTGAGTGTTACTTGACCTCTCCTGCAGCTGAGTGTTACTTGACCTGTCCTGCAGCTGAGTGTTACTTGACCTCTCCTGCAGCTGAGTGTTACTTGACCTCTCCTGCAGCTGAGTGTTACTTGACCTGCCCTGCAGCTGAGTGTTACTTGACCTGTCCTGCAGCTGAGTGTTACTTGACCTGTCCTGCAGCTGAGTGTTACTTGACCTCTCCTGCAGCTGAGTGTTACTTGACCTGCCCTGCAGCTGAGTGTTACTTGACCTGTCCTGCAGCTGAGTGTTACTTGACCTGTCCTGCAGCTGAGTGTTACTTGACCTGTCCTGCAGCTGAGTGTTACTTGACCTGTCCTGCAGCTGAGTGTTACTTGACCTGTCCTGCAGCTGAGTGTTACTTGACCTGTCCTGCAGCTGAGTGTTACTTGACCTCTCCTGCAGCTGAGTGTTACTTGACCTGCCCTGCAGCTGAGTGTTACTTGACCTGTCCTGCAGCTGAGTGTTACTTGACCTGTCCTGCAGCAGAGTGTTACTTGACCTCTCCTGCAGCTGAGTGTTACTTGACCTGCCCTGCAGCTGAGTGTTACTTGACCTGTCCTGCAGCTGAGTGTTACTTGACCTGTCCTGCAGCTGAGTGCTACTTGACCTCTCCTGCAGCTGAGTGTTACTTGACCTGCCCTGCAGCTGAGTGTTACTTGACCTGTCCTGCAGCTGAGTGTTACTTGACCTGTCCTGCAGCTGAGTGTTACTTGACCTGTCCTGCAGCTGAGTGTTACTTGACCTGTCCTGCAGCTGAGTGTTACTTGACCTGTCCTGCAGCTGAGTGTTACTTGACCTGTCCTGCAGCTGAGTGTTACTTGACCTGTCCTGCAGCTGAGTGTTACTTGACCTCTCCTGCAGCTGAGTGTTACTTGACCTGCCCTGCAGCTGAGTGTTACTTGACCTGTCCTGCAGCTGAGTGTTACTTGACCTCTCCTGCAGCTGAGTGTTACTTGACCTGTCCTGCAGCTGAGTGTTACTTGACCTGTCCTGCAGCTGAGTGTTACTTGACCTCTCCTGCAGCTGAGTGTTACTTGACCTGCCCTGCAGCTGAGTGTTACTTGACCTGTCCTGCAGCTGAGTGTTACTTGACCTGTCCTGCAGCTGAGTGTTACTTGACCTGTCCTGCAGCTGAGTGTTACTTGACCTCTCCTGCAGCTGAGTGTTACTTGACCTGCCCTGCAGCTGAGTGTTACTTGACCTGTCCTGCAGCTGAGTGTTACTTGACCTGTCCTGCAGCTGAGTGTTACTTGACCTGTCCTGCAGCTGAGTGTTAATTGGAGAATTTACTTAGAGTGTTATAGACTGTAACATGGTTTGCTCTATGAACGTAGAAGAGGCTCTACTCAAGAAGAATAAGAAACTGGAAATTCGTGTGGATAAATTGAATGTGTGAAATGGGAATAAAGACAACGGCAGCAAAGAATTAATACGATGTTCAGCCCAAGACGGAGCTGTATCCTGACCCTGAGAAAGTTCAACCTTGGGCATAGTTACTTCTTGATAAATATTACAGTTATTTCATATATTACAGTTATTTCATATAGCTAATCTACACAATACATGGAGATACAAACACACTCAAGAAAAATTAAGTATTTTATGACCACTAAAAAAAGCATTGGTCATTACTGGGCTGCAGTCATCAGACATCAGATCAGTCGAAGTGGTTTACCATTTCCTGTAGGGTTTGACTGTATTATCAACCGCGGAAGTCTATGCATAAATATGAAAAATAACTTTTTGTAAATAATGTTTGAGATAAGACAGACAGATGTGGATCAACGTCTAAATTTTAGGGATTTATAACATCTCTATACAACAGTAGTGTTTCTATAGGAAAATTATTATTATTATTATTATCAAGGGGGAAGCACTAAACCCATTGGGTTATACAGCGCCTGTCGGGGGATGTGGAAGGTATTCAAGTTTAATTCAGGGAACTGGAGACCAGATCCAATTACCTAGATCAAGAGCCCCTCACCAGCGTCAAGGAACCTTCCTTGAAGGGTCCTAGAGGAAAAACATACTTGAGAAGCTAAAGGATTCCTTATTCATACATAAACTGTAAACTACAATATGTAATATGAAAATAAAGATACTAGCAAAAAGTACATATCTTTGTTACAAGCGCAGGTAAACAATTCCAAGGTTTGTTGTATCCGGCCAAGAAGTCAAAGGCAAACAGTGAGGTACATTTTTCTTTACTCGTATCTTTTTACCAAAATATTTACAATACTTACCGTGTTAAATCAGATATATAATAATAATAATCCAGGGAGCAAAGAGCCTTCATAATAGTTGGTTTTATACCTCAGAATAATAATAATAATAATAATAATAATAATAATAATAATAATAATAATAATAATAATAATAATAATATCTTTATTTCTACAAGTACATGTATAAGGTATATAGACCTGACATCAATGACATACTACTATATAGAAAGCTGCTTGTTAGGCAGAGCATTTAGGGCAAATTATGTCAATTTTGTCCCAGGATGCGACCCACACCAGTCGACTAACACTCAGTACCCATTTTACTGATGGTGAACATGGATAACAGGTGTAAGGAAACACGCCCAATGCTTCTACCCGTGTCGGGAATCAAACCCGGCAAGGGTAGAAACTGTTGGCCTGGTGACCCATGGACACCAGGCCGCCACGTGAGAGTACGAGTGTACACAACCAGCTTGTGTGAGCATCTGACCCACAGTAAAGTGGTTAGCCCGGCCTCACCTCGGCTGTGGGGCCACCTCTCCAACTATTATTAGTTGACTGAACTGGGCATTTAATAGAGCACTTGGGCCTCAGAACAGCTCCGTTCTGAATTACCAGTTGGCTGGACAAGATGCTAGGCTCAAACCACAATATTTATATTAAGAAAGGTAGTATATACAAGATTCACAAGCAAAGACAAAATATTTATATAGACATAAAGTATTTTTGTCCTGATTAAGTATTTTCATAAACTGCAAATATTTAATCAGGCCATGAAATATTTGTTTTAGCTTCCGGAAAATTCAACAATACAGGGTGCTGTTCTTGAGAGAGCCACCCTGAGGTCATCCTCCACAAAGATCCTTGCATGAAAGTGGGTCTTAATGATGCACAAAACAATGAATTCATGCTCATGTAGGTACACTGTGGAAAATATTAGTGCATGAGAGCAACGCTCACTTGACTCTGAGGCAGTGGTGCCATTGTGGTGCTTGCGCCTGACTTTAGGTATTTGTCCAGCTCTCTCTTGAAGGCAGCCAGAGGCCTATTGGTAATTCCTCTTATGCTTGGTGGGAGGCTGTTGAACAGTCTTGGGCCTCGAACACTTATGGTGTTTTCTCTTAGTGTGCCAATTGCGCCCCTACTTTTAATTGGGGGTATTTTGCATCGCCTGACCAGTCTTTTACTTTCATAGGGAGTGATTTCTGTGTGCAGATTCGGGACCATTCCTTCTAGGATTTTCCAAGTGTAGATTATGATATATCTCTCTCTCCTGCGTTCCAACAAATACAAGTCAAGTACTTCCAAGCATTCCCAGTAGTTCAGGGGCTTGATAAAACTTTTACGTGCAGTAAAGGTTCTCTGTACACTCTCAAGATCTGCAATTTCAACTGCTTTGAACGGAGATGTTAATGTACAGCAGTATTCCAGCCTAGAGAGAACAAGTGATTTGAAAAGGATCATCATTGGCTCGGCATCTCTCGTTTTGAACGTTCTCATTATCCATCCTATCATTTTCTTTGCACTTGTGATCGTGGCAATGTTGTGATCCTTGAAAGTGAGATCCTCAGACATTACTACTCTCAGGTCCCTTACATTGTTTTTCCACTCTGTTGGTTGGCCAGAGTTTGTAGTATACTCTGTTCTAGTTATTATCTCCTCCAGTTTTCCATAACGGAGTAATTGGAATTTGTCCTCATTGAACAACATGTTGTTTTCCGTTGCCCATTGGAAAACTTGGTTTATATCTTCTTGGAGGTTAACCGTGTCCTCAAGAGATGACAATCTCATGCAGATCTTAGTATCGTCTGCAAAGGATGATACGGTGCTGTGGATTACATCTCTGTCTATGTCTGATATGAGGATAAGGAACAGGATTGGGGCGAGTACTGTGCCTTGTGGAACAGAACTCTTCGCTGTGGCAGCCTCTGATTTAACTGTTGACCACTACTCTGTGTTCGATTGGTTAGGAAGTTGAAGATCCATCTCTTCACTTTGCCAGTTATTCCTTTAGCACGTATTTTGTGCGCTATTACGCCATGATCGCACTTGTCAGACGCTTTTGCAAAGTCTGTGTATATTACATCTGCATTCTGTTTTTCTTCCAGTGCATCCAAGGCCATAGCATAGTGATCCAGTAGTTGTGAGAGGCAGGAGCGACCTGCCCTGAGCCCATGTTGCCATGGATTGTGCAGTTTTTGGGAATCCAGGTGGTTTGCAATCATGCTTCTTAGCATTCTTTCAAAGATTTTTATGATGTGGGACGTTAGAGCTATCGGTCTATAGTTCTTAGCTAATACTTTGTTGCCACCCTTATGGAGTGGGGCTATATCCGTTGTTTTAAGTGACTGACTGGAATTTCACCTATGTCTAAACTCCTTCTCCATAGTATACTTAGGGCACGTGAGAGGCGTTTCTTGCAGTTCTTAATGAACACGGAGTTCCACGAATCTGGGCCTGGGGCTGAGTGGATGGGCATGTTGTCAATGGCTTTTTCAGAGTCTATCGGAGTTAGGGTAATGTCGGAAATCTGGCATACATTGATGGAGTTTTGAGGCTAATTCATGAAGAAATCACATGGATTGTCGAGCCTCAGACTGATTAGTGGCTCACTAAACACAGAGTCGTACTGGGATTTCAGTATTTCACTCATTTCCTTATTGTCATCTGTGTAAGTCCCATCCTGTCTGAGTAAGGGCCCGATACTAGATGTGGTATTTGCCTTGTTTGTGGAATATGAAAAGAAATATTTCGAATTTCTTTCAATTTCACAAATAGCTTTAAGCTCATGTCTCTCCTGGTTCCTGTAAGGGTAAAGGAGGTTTAATGTGCCAGGGGCTTAGCCTTCCAGCAAGTGTGCATGAGAGCGTCAGATAGGAGCAAGTAGAGGCAAATGGTTTTTATGACTTGATGTACTGTTGGAGTGTTTACCTGGAGTTTACCTGGAGAGAGTTGAGTAAAGTAACAATACAAAAGGATTCAGAAAAACCGGACTTGAGTCCTGGAGGTGGGAAGTACAGGATGCGACCCACGCCAGTCCACTAACACCCAGGTACCCATTTTACTGATGGGGAACATAGACAACAGGTGTAAAGAAACACACCCAATGTTTATACCCTGGCTGGGAATCGAACCCAGACTCTCGCCGTGTGAAGCGAGAGCTTTAGCCACCAGGCTAAAGCTACATTCATTAGGCACCTCTTAGTTCTCTTCCTGAACTTAAAATTGCACTTAATTAGTTTCGTTTTTTGTTATCCCTTAAACACTGCAGCTGACAGATATTCACTGACTTCATTGGGTTATCCTGGGTAGCTAACCCTCCTGATTAAAAATCCGAACAAAATCTTATATTACACCTATGTCAGTGAAGGCAGAGGTTCCTCTGGCGCTACTTGCTAGTGTGTGGCAGAGTTGACTACAGGAGTTGTGGTTGGTGGTATTTGTTTGCATACTTACTATTTAAATAAGAAACAAGAAGTTGATTTTTATTGCTCCATGTTTCTTTGCTAGTTGTACTATTTGACCACGTCTGCCCGAAATGCCTAGGCATGCTAGTATGATTGATTACTAACTCATGCATTAGACAACATACTCCACCTCTTTTCAAGTCTTAACTTGTTAAATATACAAAACATTCACACTTATTATTGTGCCTACTACATACACAGAACACAAATATAAACCCTCCTCTCAAACTCCTCCTTGATAACTATAACAGAACACACAACCATAATACTAGACACAGATCACTCTTCGATATCGCCCTTGTTCATCTCTTCCTATGCAAAAATGCTATGCATGTAAAAGGCTCGAAAATCTGGAATTCATTGCCAGAACACACGAAAGGACCTATGTCTGCACATCAGTTTAAGGCCCTAATAAGAAATCACCTCATCACCCAAAATTAACCAGAAAAACCGAACCTAATCACTACCAGTTTCTCAAAAGCTGCTCATATTGTGCTGATGAATGCTCAACCACTTACTGCTTCGAAATTAGGATGTCTGTTTTTTTCACTGTTTTAAATGGTAGTTGATTGTAATACAGTGCATCATAATGTAATTTGTTCCATTGTAATACCAAATTTCATTGTTTTAAATAGTACTAAACTGTAATACATCATATTGTAAATTGTTTTAAATTGTTACATTGTAATACTGTAATCTTTATTAACTGATTTAACAGTGTAATAAGCCTCTACAAGACTTATCAAAACCATGTAGCATCACCTGATGTAATATTCAATTCTCCTGTACTCACTCTAACTCATCTAATGACCATATGAACTATGTATTATTGCCTTACTATTCTTATATTATTCTCTAAGTTTGCCCGAAATGCTCAGCATACAGAGGGACTTTTGTCATGTACACCCATCTATTATATTCCTCTGTACAACCATATAATTTGTCAAAATAAAAAATCTAAATCTAAATCTAACATGTGGTGACCAGGAACTGTACTTGTAATGCCCGCCTCTGACGATTGTAAAATTCCAGGTGATCAACAGCCTTACATCTTGGAAGTCATTCATGGGGATCATATTAAAGAAAGTTAGGAAGAAACTCGTGTGTTACTGAAAATTACTTTCATTACAATTGTCTTCATTTTAAGTGAAGAAAACTTTAAGTAGTGTATAAAGGTAGAGAGAGAGAGAGGTTGTGAGAGGCTGGTGATGTGAAGGTTCTTGTGACCATAACAATCATGTCGTGCTGGCACACCTTCAACATATATTTGTGTTTAATAGTGCTTGTGGCTTGTAGTAATGTATTATCCAGCACGCAGGATACAAGTACGGTTGGTGGAGGGGTTGTGGAGGGCATCAACCTGTCTAAATACCACGCTTATGAGGAAGTAATGGCACTAGCTGAGGGGTTAAAGTCGCAACATCCACATCTGGTGGATTATTATAGTGTGGGCAAGTCTGTCCAGGGACGAGATCTGTTAGTTATCAAGATAAGTGAAGATGTGCAGCATCGAGGTATTACTGAGCCCATGGTGAAGTATGTAGGTAACATGCATGGTGACGAGACTGTGGGGAGGGAGGTGGTGATAGCACTGATCCAGTACTTACTTCAAGGTTATCTTGATCACAACTCAAGGATAACTAAACTACTCAACACCACAGAGGTGCATATCATGCCTTCCATGAACCCTGATGGATTTAAAATAGCTAAGGTGAGCAAACTAAATTGTATTAACGACATTTGATTTTGTATATAATTCACATTACTCTTATTACATTCAGGGAAAATTCTAAACCCATAAGGGTCATGCAGCACATGAGGACTGGGATCCAGGGAAGGATTAATAATTGTGTTATACTTGAATGTTGGTACTCGGCATATTTTAGCAGTGATATGTAGTTTAAACGGCATATAGTTTACAGTGCCTGGTGGCAAAAGCTCTCGCTTCACACGGTGAAGGTCCAGGTTCGATTCCCGGCAAAGGGCTGGAAACACTGGATGTGTTTCCTTACACTGGTTGTCTATGTTCACCTACGCTGTATAGCCCTTGTGGTTTAGTGCTTCTTTTTGATTATAATAATAATAATATGTTCACCTATCAGTAAAATGGGTACCTGGGTGTTAGTCGACTGGTGTGGGTTACATCCTGGGACAAAACTGACCTAATATGCCCAAAATGTTCTGTATAACAAGCGGCTTTCTATATAGTAGTATGTCATTGATGTCAGCTAGGACTGTATACAGTGGAACCTCAAAAATCGAACTTAATCCGTTCCAGGAGCTAGTTCTAAATTTGAAAAGTCTGAAATTCGAAGCAATATTTCCCATAAGAAATAATGGAAATACAATTTATTTATTTATTTATTTAACAATTTGAGCACACATACAGAGGTACAAAAAATACAGATAAGAGCAGCATGCCAAAGCCACTTATACTATGCATAGCATTACGGGCTGGCTTAAAATTAACTTAAGATTAACTAAGCAATGATGAAATCAGTGATAAACATTAATGTAAACAGATTACTATAAAGCACAAGTGAGTATTACAAAGACAGGTCATATGGTTGCATTCAGTCATATGAAGGATTCTGTTAGGTAGTGTATTTAAAAAATAATAAAGTTAGATTGGGTTTTAGGTTTAACATTTATGTGATATAATTGTGAGAAACATTTAAGATATACAATTTATAAGGTTCAGTTATTCAGTATTTATTTGGTTTTGGGTGAGTTTACCTGGAGTTTACCTGGAGAGAGTTTCGGGGGTCAATGCCCCCGCGGCCCTGAGTAAGTGATCTTTGAGAAGAGACTTGAATTTATAAACAGGTAGTGTTTCTTTTATATTTACAGGTAATGAGTTCCAGATTTTAGGGCCTTTTATGTGCATTGAGTTTTTGCATAGTGTGAGATGGACACGAGGAACATCAAAGAGTGATCTGTGCCTTGTGTTATGGTCATGTGTTCTGTTGAGGTTGGCAAGGAGATGTTTGAGGGGAGGGTTAATATCAGAGTTAAGTGTTCTATGTATGTAATAGGTGCAGTAATAAGTATGGATGTTTTGTATGGTGAGTAGGTTTAGTGTATTGAATATTGGTGGAGTGTGCTGCCTATAGTGAGAATTTGTTATCATTCTAACTGCAGCCTTTTGTTGGGTAATTAGTGGTCTGAGATGGTTACTTGTTGTTGAGCCCCATGCACAAATTCCATAGGTGAGATAGGGGTAAATAAGAGAGTGATATAGGGCCAGGAGGGCTGACTGTGGAGCATAATACCGTATCTTCGATAGTATGCCTACAGTTAATCCATTCCAGAAACCCAAAAATATTCACACAAAAAATACATTTTATAGAGATTAATTACAGTTTTACATACAACAAATACTTTAGTTTTTAATTATGTATAGTAATACATATAAAATAGCATTTTTACTTACCTTTATTGAAGATTGGTGATGGCATCTGGAAGATAGGGAGGAGGAGAGAGGGAGTTGGGGTTAGTGTTTGGAAGGAGAATCCCCCTCCATGAGGACTTCAGGTAAAGCCATCTCAGGGGTTACTTCCCTTTTCTGTCTTTTAATGCCACTAGGACCAGCTTGAGGGTCACTGGACCCCTGTCTCACAAAATAACTGTCCACAGTCCTCTGTTTCTGGCACCTCTTTAACATTTCCCTAAAATGGGACATGGTTCTGTCACTGAACTTGTTGCAAAGATGGCTTGTTTCAGTTTGCTCAGGGTGGTACTTCTGCACAAACATTTGGACATCATTCCACTTGGCACAAATCTCCTTAATCTTTGAAGAAGGCACCTCATCCACTCCCTATATTAACACCTTTCGCAACATCAGCTTCCTTGATTTGTTCTTTCTTTGACAGGATAGAACCGATGGTTGACCTGTTTTTCCCATACATCCTGGCAAGCTCAACAAGTCTCACACCACTCTCATACTTCTGTATTATTTCCTTCTTCACATCTATGGTGTTTCTCACTTTCTTTACCACAGGGGTACCACTAGCAAATTTCTTTGGGGCCCATGGCAGCTTATTTCACAGTCCTACAAGCACTAAAAACAACGAAATAATCGTAAAATGCATGAATGAGAGCGCAGGTTAGTGTTCACTCAAGCATAAACAAAGCTAGACTGCTCACGGCGCCTGCGCGGGGACGCGGACAGAGCGGGCGGCAGACAGGTCCCGTACCCGGCGGTCCGAAAATAGGGGCGCATTCGATAATAGGGACACAGTTTGTCCGAAAAAATGGTCCTATTTTCGAAACGTTCGATATGTGATACGTTCGATTTTTGAGGTTCCACTGTACCTTGTACAATTTTTTTTTTTTCAACAAGTCGGCCGTCTCCCACTGAGGCAGGGTGACCCAAAAAGAAAGAAAATCCCCAAAAAGAAAATACTGTCATCATCATTCAACACCTCACTCACACATAATCACTGTTTTTGCAGAGGTGCCCAGAACACAACAGTTTAGAAGCATATACCTATAAAGATACACAACATATCCCTCCAAACTGCCAATATCCCGAACCCCTCCTTTAGAGTGCAGGCATTGTACTTCCCATTTCCAGGACTCAAGTCCGGCTATATAAAAGTAACTGGTTTCCCTGAATCCCTTCACTAAATATTACCCTGCTTACACTCCAACAGCTCGTCAGGTCCCAAATACCATTCGTCTCCATTCACTCCTATCGAACACGCTCATGCACACCTGCTGGAAGTCCAAGCCCCTTGCCCACAAAACCTCCCTTACCCACAAAACCTCCCTTACCCCTTCCTTCCAACCTTTTCAAGGACAACCCCTACCCCGCCTTCCTTCCCGTACAGATTTATACGCTCTCCATGTCATTCTACTTTGATCCATTCTCTCTAAATGACCAAACCACCTCAACAACCCCTCTTCAGCCCTCTGAATTATATTTTTATTAACTCCACACCTTCTCCTAATTTCCACACACTGAATTTTCTGCATAATATTTACACCACATATTGCCCTTAGACACGACATCACTGCCTCTAACCACCTCCTCGTTGCTGCATTTACAACCCAAGCTTCACACCCATATAAAAGTGTTGGTACTACTATACTTTCATACTTTCCCTTCTTTGCCTCTATAGATAACATTTTTTGTCTCCGCATATACCTCAACGCACCACTCGCCTTTTTTCCCTCATCAATTCCATGATTAACCTCATCCTTCATAAATCCATCCGCCGACACGTCAACTCCCAAATATCTGAAAACATTCACTTCTTCCATACTCCTCCTCCCCAATTTGATATCCAATTTTTCTTTATCTCAATCATTTGATACCCTCATCACCTTACTCTTTTCTATGTTCACTTTAAACTTTCTGCCTTTACACACACTCCCAAACTCGTCCACTAACCTTTGCAATTTTCCTTTAGAATCTCCCATAAGCACAGTATCATCAGCAAAAAGTAGCTGTGTCAATTCCCATTTTGTATTTGATTCCCCATAATTTAATCCCACCCCTCTCCTGAACACCCTAGCATTTACTTCTTTTACAACCCCATCTATAAATATGTTAAACAACCATGGTGACATTACACATCCCTGTCTAAGACCTACTTTTACTGGGAAGTAGTCTCCCTAACCTGAGCTACACTATCCTCATAAAAACTCGTTGCAGCATTTAGAAACTTACCACCTATTCCATATACTTGCAACATCTGCCACATTGCTCCTGTATCCACTCTATCATATGCCTTTTCTAAATCCATAAATGCAATAAAAACTTCCCTACCTTTATCTAAATACTGTTCACATATATGCTTCAATGTAAACACTTGATCTACACATCCCCTACCCACTCTAAAACCTTCTTGCTCATCCTCAATCCTACATTCTGTCTTAACTCTAATTCTTTCAATTATAACCCTATCGTACACTTTTCCTGGTATGCTCAGTAAACTTATTCCTCTATAATTTTTACAATCTCTTTTGTCCCCCTTCCCTTTATATAAAGGGACTATACATACTCTCTGCCAATCCCTAGGTACCTTCCCCTCTTTCATACATTTATTAAACAAAAATACCAACCACTCCAACACTATATAACCCCCTGCTTTTAACATTTCTGTCATGATCCTGTCAGTTCCAGCTGCTTTACCCTCTTTCATTCTATGTAATGCCTCACACACCTCCCCCATACTCACATCCTGTTCTTCTTCACTCCTAAAAGATGGTATACCTCCCTGGCCAGTGCATGAAATTACCGCCTCCCTTTCTTCGTCTACATTTAAAAGTACCTCAAAATATTCTCGCCATCCAATACCTCCATCTCCCCATCTAACTCCCCTACTCTGTTTTTAACTGACAAATCCATTCGTTCCCTAGGCTTTCTTAACTTGTTTAACTCACTCCTAAATTTTTTCTTATTTTCATTAAAATTTCTTGACAGTGCCTCTCCCACTATAATCTGCTCTCCTTTTGCACTCTCTCACCACTCTCTTTACCTTTCTTTTACTCTCCATATACTCTACTCTTCTTATAACACTACTGCTTTGTAAAAATCTCTCATAAGCTACCTTTTTCTCTTTTATCACACCCTTTACTTCATCATTCCACCAATCGCTCCTCTTTCCTCCTGCACCCACCCTCCTATAACCACAAACTTCTGCCCCACATTCTAATACTGCATTTTCAAAACTATTCCAACCCTCTTCAACCCCCCCACTACTCATACTTGCACAGCCCACCCTTCTGCCAATAGTTGCTTATATCTCACCCGAACTTCCTCCTCCCTTAGTTTATACACTTTCACCTCTTACATCTTGTTGCCATTTTCCTCTTTTCCCATCTACCACTTACTCTAACTGTAGCTACAACTAAATGATGATCCGATATATCAGTTGCCCCTCTATAAACGTGTACATCCTGGAGCCTACCCATCAACCTTTTATCCACCAATATATAATCTAACAAACTACTTTCATTACATGCTATATCAAACCTTGTATATATATTTATCCTCTTTTTCTTAAAATATGTATTACTTATTACCAAACCACTTTCTACACATAGCTCAATTAAAGGCTCCCCATTTTCATTTACCCCTGCACCCCAAATTTACCTACTACTCCCTCCATAACATTTTTGCCCACTTTAGCATTGAAATCCCCAACCACCATTACTCTCACACTTGGTTCAAAACTCCCCACACATTCACTCAACATTTCCCCAAATCTCTCTCTCTCTCCTCTACACTTCTCTCTTCTCCAGGTGCATACACGCTTACTATAACCCACTTTTCACATCCAACCTTTATTTTACTCCACATAATCCTTGAATTAATACATGTACTTGTAGTAAATGAAGGTATTATTAGTACTATAAAAAATGTCCAATATTACCTGGAGTATACCTGGCGAGGGTTTCAGGGGTCAGTGCCCCCGTAGCCCAGTCTCAGACCAGGTCTTGTGGTGGATCAGCACCTGATCAACCAGTCTGTTATTAATTGGGTTCTGCCACAAAGATATTTTTTGTTCTGCAATAGGAAAGAACTCTGAAACCTACAGTGCCCCATGGCTTGGTGGCACAAGCTCTTGCTTCACATGGTGAGGATTTGGGTTCGATTCCCGGCTGGAATATTGCTGCACACTAACAGCACCTTTCAAGGCAGGTGAAATTACTGACCTAGAAAACGTACAGAGAACCTTCACGGCACGCATAACGGAGGTAAAACGCCTCAATTACTGGGAGCACTTGAAGTTCCTGAACCTGTACTTCCTGGAATGCAGGCGGGAGAGATACATGATTATATACACATGGAAAATCCTAGAGGGACTAGTACCGAACTTGCACATGAAAATCACTCGCTAGAAAAGCAAAAGACTCGGCAGACGATGCAACATCCCCCGCAATGAAAAGCAGGGGTGTCACTAGCATGTTAAGAGACAACACAATAAGTGTCAGGGGCCCAAGACTGTTCAGCTGCCTCCCAGCATACATAAGGGGGATTACCAACAGACCCCTGGCAATCTTCAAGCAGGCACTGGACAAGCACCTAAAGTCGGTACCTGACCAGCCGGGCTGTGCCTCGTACGTTGGATTGCGTGCAGCCAGCAGTAACAGCCTGGTTGATCAGGCTCTGATCCACCATGAGGCCTGGTCACAGACCGGGCTGCAGGGGCGTTGACCCCCGGAACTCTCTCCAGGTAAACTCCAGGTCTTCAGGTAAACACCGGTTGTCGGTTTACCCATCAGTAAAATGGGAACCTGGGAGTTAGTCGACTGGTGTAGGTCTCATACTGGAACAAAACTGACCTAATTTGCCTGAAATACTCTGCATAATTTCCTGACAAATAGAACACAAAGAGTAATAGTAAACAGAGTAAAGTCCCAGTCATCCATGGTAAAAAGCTGTTCCACAAGGTACAGTATTCACTCCCATTCTATTCTAGAAACCTGCTTAAGCCTGATATTACAGATTTCTATACCATTCCTGGCTACATGGCCATACGCAACTGTAGAACAGACCAGCAAGGGGCAGGAACAGCTATATACTATTCAAATAAACTCGAATGTATCAATAAATCTTGCACAAGGGATGAACATGGAGAATATACCATTGCCAAATTTAAATCAAAAGACCTGCAAAAACCCCTCACAGTTATAAACATCTACAGAGTACCACAGTCAAACATTTATCACTTTAGTGAAAAACTAGGAAACATGATTACTGATGCACACATGAATAAAGACCACCTACTACTAACAGGAGATTTCAACATAAACATACTACACGACCAGAACCCACAAGTAACCGAATTCACAAACACAATGAGTAACTGCCTGTTGCTACCAGCAATATCTAAACCTACAAGAATCTCTGAGACAAGCATCTCCTTAATAGACCACATCTGGACAAACACCATATCCCCTTTAAAATCAGGCATAATCACAGACAACACTACAGACCACTACCCAACCTTTCTCATAACTAATCTGGGCAAACTGCCACAAGACATTACTAAAGTAACCTTCAGACTACATAACGAGACAGCAGTTAACAACTTTATAGCAGCTATGAATAACATCGATTGGCAAAATGAGCTTGAAACATATACAGATATGAATGAATGTATAAATAATTTTCTAAAAAAAAGCCCAATGCCTCTATAACAGACATTGCCCCAGAAAAGCTAAACAGATCACAGCAGAGAGACTGAATAATCCCTGGCTAACACCAAGCATCCTCAAATTCATTAACACAAAGCACAAATATGAAAAACAGTATAGAATGGGTCAAATAACTAGAGAACAGTCGAAAAATTGCTCGTCAGCGCTTAACAGCCTGATAAGAAGGTCAAAAAAATTGTGTTATGAAAATAGATTACATAACATCAAAGGTGATATGAAAAAAACCTGGAAAACTCTATCTGAAATTCTTGAAACTAAAAAGTTATCCAAAAACAAAGCAATCAAACTAACAAAATCAGATGAACCCCTACTCACTCCAACCAAAACAGCAAACAGACTTAATGTTTTCTTCACCACCATAGGAAAAAATCTAGCAAACAAAATACCAAGCACAAACACCCGTCCATCAGACTACCTCATAGGAACCTACCCAGATACGCTATTCCTAGCTCCAACCAACCCCACTGAAGTTATGCTCATCATAAACACCCTTGAAAACAAGGCAGGAGACATAAACAACTTGCCTGCTTTTATGTACAAAAAAGCTTCTCAAGTATTGTCACCAATTATTGCAACGCTTTTTAACAAATCCATTGAATCATCTACCTTCCTAACAATCCTCAAAATAGCGAGGGTCACTCCGATCCATAAAGGAGGTGACCAAGCTGACTTGAATAACAATAGACCAATATCTAACTTACCACTGCTCTCTGAAATCTTTGAAAAATTAATTCATAGACGGATCTATTCCTACCTCGTTACACACAACATATTAAACCCTTGTCAGTTTGGATTCAGGAATAATAAAAGCACAAATGACGCTATCATACACATGCTAGAACTAATATATACCGCACTTGAAAAGAAAGAAGTCCCGCTGGGCATTTTCATTGATTTACGTAAAGCTTTCGATACAGTTGACCATGAACTACTGTACTCCAAATTAATGCACTATGGTATCAGAGGCCACTCCCTCAACTACCTAAAGTCATACCTTAGTAACAGAGCTCAATATGTGTATGCAAATGATGCAAACTCCTCCACCCAACCAATCACAGTAGGAGCCCCAGAAGGAAGCGTCCTTGGACCACTCCTCTTTCTCATCTACATCAATGATCTACCGAATGCATCACAGCTACTCAAACCCATATTATTTTCAGATGACACTACATATGTATTTTCCCACCCAAATGCAGTCATACTAGCAAACACAGTGAATGCTGGATTACAGAAAATATCTGCCTGGATGATGACTAACAAACTTACCCTGAACACTGATAAAACCTATTTCATTCAGTTTGGAAACAAAACTGCAAATGATCCAATTAACATTACGCTAAATGGATCATCAGTCACAAGACTCACAGAGGGAAAATTCCTAGGTATCCACCTTGACAGTAGCCTTAAGTTCCGGACACACATACAACAAATCACCAAGAAAATCTCCAAGACTGTAGGCATACTATCAAAGATAAGGTACTATGTTCCACAATCAGCTCTCCTGGCACTACCATTCACTCATATACCCTTATCTTACATATGGAATTTGTGCATGGGGATCAACAACATCCAATCACCTAAACCCCCTAATAACCCAGCAAAAGGCAGCAGTAAGAATGATAACAAATTCCCACTCCTGCCAGCATACTCCACCAATTTTCAAAAGTCTGAATCTGCTTACCATTAAGAACATCCATACTTATTCATGTGCCTACTACATACACAGAACAATACACACAAATATAAACCCCCCACTCAAACTTTTTCCTCACCAACCTAAACAGGACACATGACACAGATCTCTTTTTGATATACCTCGTGTCCATATCACACTGTAAAAACTCTATGCACATAAAGGGTTCCAAAATATGGAATTCATTACCAGAAGATATTAAAGTAACCCAGTCTGAAAATCAATTTAAGACTCTTCTCAAAAGCCACTTAATCACCCTAGACTAAATGCTAAATACTCAGTACACATTTACTCACCTATGTACTCCCACATCATAACTGAAACAATCACATTGAACCTTTTATCCATTGTTGACAGGAATGTAATTGAATCATTGTTTTTCACAAAAGCATATAAGAATATAAATACGTATATCTTTGTATTATACAAATTTTGATTCATTTATAATTAATATTCTGCTGTACAACTATGAAATAATTACTTTCCTACTGTACAACTATGATATACTACTCCTTAGTATTAAGTAGACTGTAAGCCAATAATGTTAAGTTGGCCCATAATGCCTAGGCATAATAGAGGCCCTCTTTGCATTGCAACCCACTATTGTAAATACACAATCTCAATGTACTGTTTGCAAAGACATTAAATAAATAAAAATAAATAGACACAGATGTAAGCCATAGCTCCATGTCTTCCTTTGCGGATGACACCCGGATCACCGTGGCAGTGACCTCCATCGAAGACACTGCGAGACTCCAAGCGGACATCAACCAAATCTTCAAATGGGCCACTCAAAATAATATGAAGTTCAACGAGGAGGAATTTCAACTACAGTGAACCCCCGACTTATGATATTAATCCGTTCCTGAGAGCACATCATAAGACGAAATTATCGTAAGTCGAATTAATTTTCCCCATAAAAAATAATGGAAAAGTATGAAAATTTTTTTTTTTACCACATGAAATATACATTTTCCTACATACAAAAAGAAGGATACATGCACAATATATATTGTGCATGTACTAGTGTACTAAATGAAGACTAAATGACACTTACCTTTATTGAAGATGTAGTGATGAGTGATGAGACACTGTGTCCTGGGAGTGCCTTTTCCTCCTGAGTAATATAGGTCTTGTTTGGCATTTTCTTCCAGAACAGGCCTTATCACACTGTGTATGCCACTACGATTCTTAAGTCTCTCAAACCAACTTTTGATGGCCTTAAATTCACCAATATGAGCACTAGTTCCAGGCATTTTTTCCTGTTCACCTTGGTGTTAGTCGACTGGTGTGGGTCGCATCCTGGGGGACAAGATTAAGGACCCCAATGGAAATAAGTTAGACAGTCCTCGATGACACACTGACTTTCTTGGGTTATCGTGGGTGGCTAACCCTCTGGGGTTAATTGTTTCTCGATATTCTCGATAAGCCACACCAATAACAGTCTCTCCACATCTTCGAGTAGTACAGCTGACTGTGCTACAGCAGCAGCAGCAGCAGCTGATGGTGCTATAGCAGCAGCAGCAGCAGCAGCAGCTGACCATGGTGCAGCAGCAGCTGTCCATCGTACGATAGTATTTCGATAGTATTTCTCACCCTTTTTACCACAGGGTTGGCACTAGAAGCTTTCTTTGGGCCCATGGTGGCTTATTTAGCAGTTACAGTCACTAAAAACACTGGAATAATTCAAAATTTATCAAATGTATGCGTGCAACCGTCTGCCCTGGCTTGTAAACAATGTCACACTAGCTCAGCTGAGGCGCTCAGGCCGGATGGACCAGACAGCCGCGTTTGGGGCAAATGATGTGAGTCTAGTTTTTCAATGTAGGTCGGGGTCAAATTTTTACGCTGACAAGCATTGTAAGTCGGTTTTAACGTAGGTTGAGGGCATCGTAAGTTGGGGGTCCACTGTACTCAGATATGGAAAACTTGAAGAAATTAAAAATGTGTAAGGGTATACCACAAATTCTAACCATACAATAGAGCAGAAAAGTAATGTGAAGGCCCTGGGAGTGATAATGTCAGAGGATCTCGCCTTCAAAGACCACAACAATGTATCTACCTCATCCGCTAGGAAAATGGTAGGATTGATAATGAGAACCTTCAAAACTAGGGACGCCAAGCCCATGATAATTCTCTTCAAATCGCTTGTGCTCTCTAGGCTGGAATACTGCTGTACACTAACAGCCCCCTTCAAGGCTGGCGACATTGCAGACCTGGAGAGTGTACGAAGAACTTTCACGGCACACACAAGTGCGATAAGGCACCTAAACTACTGGAAACAGTTGAAGGTCCTTGATCTGTATTCCCTCGAATGCAGGTGAGAGAGATACATGATAATATACACTTGGAAGGTCCTGGAGGGATTGGTACCAAACCTGCACACGAAAATCACTCCATATGAAAGCAAAAGACTTGACAGGAGATGCAACATTTCCCTGATGAAAAGCAGGGGCGCCACGAGTACACTGAGAGACAACACAGTAAGTGTCCGGGGTCCAAGACTGTTCAACTGCCTCCCAGCCTACATAAGGGGGATTGTTATGTCATATTAGATGAACTGTGATAGATAAATAAGGTGTATAGATGATATTAGTGAAATTATTCAAGAAGTATTTTGTCCAGTCTCCAGACAAACTCGTTCACCGCCGACACTGCCCATACCACTACATGAATTACATATTTTATTAATTTTAGAGTATATATCAGGTTTCAATGTTATTTATATTGTGTATTATGTCATATTAGATGAAGTGAGATAAATAAATAAGCCGTAGAGTTGATATTAGCGAAATTATTGAAGTACAGAATTCCACTGGAACAGATTAATTGCATTTCAATTAATTTAAATGAGGAAAATTGACTCTGTAAACGAGCAAATCCAGTTGCGAGCAAGATCATGGAACGGATTAAACTCGCAAGTAGAGGTTCCACTGTATATATTATGTATAATTTTTGCATAACTATTTTGTTAATTATCTGATAATACACCTACCATTTGACTTATGACCGAGTTCAATTCCGAGAAACCAGTCGTAAGTCGAAATGGACGTAAGTTGAATTTTACTACTGAATATCAACATCACATTTTTGTATTTATTATTTTTATTTTTATTATCACACTGGCAGATTCCCACTAAGGCAGGGTGGCCCGAAAAAGAAAAACTTTCACCATCATTCACTCCATCACTGTCTTGCCAGAAGGGTGCTTTACACTACAGTTTGTAAACTGCAACATTAACACCCCTCCTTCAGAGTGCAGGCACTGTACTTCCCATCTCCAGGACTCAAGTCCGGCCTGCCGGTTTCCCTGAACCCCTTCATAAATGTTACTTTGCTCACACTCCAACAGCACGTCAAGTATTAAAAACCATTTGTCTCCATTCACTCCTATCAAACACGCTCACGCATGCCTGCTGGAAGTCCAAGCCCCTCACACACAAAACCTCCTTTACCCCCTCCCTCCAACCTTTCCTAGGCCGACCCCTACCCCGCCTTCCTTCCACTACAGACTGATACACTCTTGAAGTTATTCTGTTTCGCTCCATTCTCTCCACATGTCCGAACCACCTCAACAACCCTTCCTCAGCCCTCTGGACAACAGTTTTGGTAATCCTGCACCTCCTCCTAACTTCCAAACTACGAATTCTCTGCATTATATTCACACCACACATTGCTCTCAGACATGACATCTCCACTGCCTCCAGCCTTCTCCTCGCTGCAACATTCATCACCCATGCTTCACACCTATATAAGAGTGTTGGTAAAACTATACTCTCATACATTCCCCTCTTTGCCTCCAAGGACAAAGTTCTTTGTCTCCACAGACTCCTAAGTGCACCACTCACCCTTTTCCCCTCATCAATTCTGTGATTCACCTCATCTTTCATAGACCCATCCGCTGACACGTCCACTCCCAAATATCTGAATACATTCACCTCCTCCATACTCTCTCCCTCCAATCTGATATCCAATCTTTCATCACCTAATCTTTTTGTTATCCTCATAACCTTACTCTTTCCTGTATTCACTTTCAATTTTCTTCTTTTGCACACCCTACCAAATTCATCCACCAATCTCTGCAACTTCTCTTCAGAATCTCCCAAGAGCACAGTGTCATCAGCAAAGAGCAGCTGTGACAACTCCCACTTTGTGTGTGATTCTTTATCTTTTAACTTCACGCCTTTGCCAAGACCCTCGCATTTACTTCTCTTACAACCCCATCTATAAATATATTAAACAACCACGGTGACATCACACATCCTTGTCTAAGGCCTACTTTTACTGGGAAATAATTTCCCTCTTTCCTACATACTCTAACTTGAGCCTCACTATCCTCGTAAAAACTCTTCACTGCTTTCAGTAACCTACCTCCTACACCATACACCTGCAACATCTGCCACATTGCCCCCCTATCCACCCTGTCATACGCCTTTTCCAAATCCATAAATGCCACAAAGACCTCTTTAGCCTTATCTAAATACTGTTCACTTATATGTTTCACTGTAAACACCTGGTCCACACACCCCCTACCTTTCCTAAAGCCTCCTTGTTCATCTGCTATCCTATTCTCCGTCTTACTCTTAATTCTTTCAATAATAACTCTACCATACACTTTGCCAGGTATACTCAACAGACTTATCCCCCTATAATTTTTGCACTCTCTTTTATCCCCTTTGCCTTTATACAAAGGAACTATGCATGCTCTCTGCCAATCCCTAGGTACCTTACCCTCTTCCATACATTTATTAAATAATTGCACCAACCACTCCAAAACTATATCCCCACCTGCTTTTAACATTTCTGTCTTTATCCCATCAATCCCGGCTGCCTTACCCCCTTTCATTTTACCTACTGCCTCACGAACTTCCCCCACACTCAAAACTGGCTCTTCCTCACTCCTACAAGATGTTATTCCTCCTTGCCCTATACACGAAATCACAGCTTCCCTATCTTCATCAACATTTAACAATTCCTCAAAATATTCCCTCCATCTTCCCAATACCTCTAACTCTCCATTTAATAACTCTCCTCTCCTATTTTTAACTGACAAATCCATTTGTTCTCTAGGCTTTCTAAACTTGTTAATCTCACTCCAAAACTTTTTCTTATTTTCAACAAAATTTGTTGATAACATCTCACCCACTCTCTCATTTGCTCTCTTTTTACGTTGCTTCACCACTCTCTTAACCTCTCTCTTTTTCTCCATATACTCTTCCCTCCTTGCATCACTTCTACTTTGTAAAAACTTCTCATATGCTAACTTTTTCTCCCTTACTACTCTCTTCACATCATCATTCCACCAATCGCTCCTCTTCCCTCCCGCACCCACTTTCCTGTAACCACAAACTTCTGCTGAACACTCTAACACTACATTTTTAAACCTACCCCATACCTCTTCGACCCCATTGCCTATGCTCTCATTAGCCCATCTATCCTCCAATAGCTGTTTATATCTTACCCTAACTGCCTCCTCTTTTAGTTTATAAACCTTCACCTCTCTCTTCCCTGATGCTTCTATTCTCCTTGTATCCCATCTACCTTTTACTCTCAGTGTAGCTACAACTAGAAAGTGATCTGATATATCTGTGGCCCCTCTATAAACATGTACATCTTGAAGTCTACTCAACAGTCTTTTATCTACCAATACATAATCCAACAAACTACTGTCATTTCGCCCTACATCGTATCTTGTATACTTATTTATCCTCTTTTTTTTTAAAATATGTATTACCTATAACTAAACCCCTTTCTATACAAAGTTCAATCAAAGGGCTCCCATTATCATTTACACCTGGCACCCCAAACTTACCTACCACACCCTCTCTAAAAGTTTCTCCTACTTTAGCATTCAGGTCCCCTACCACAATTACTCTCTCACTTGGTTCAAAGGCTCCTATACATTCACTTAACATCTCCCAAAATCTCTCTCTCTCCTCTGCATTCCTCTCTTCTCCAGGTGCATACACGCTTATTATGACCCACTTCTCGCATCCAGCCTTTACTTTAATCCACATAATTCTTGAATTTACACATTCATATTCTCTTTTCTCCTTCCATAACTGATCATTCAACATTACTGCTACCCCTTCCTTTGCTCTAACTCTCTCAGATACTCCAGATTTAATCCCATTTATTTCCCCCCACCGAAACTCCCCTACTCCCTTCAGCTTTGTTTCGCTTATGGCCAGGACATCCAACTTCTTTTCATTCATTTTTGTAATGACTTTATTTTATTGTTTTATTTTGGTATTTCATGTTTTACTTTACTTTTTATGCTGTTACTACTGTATTTTATACTGTAAGGTTTAGGATAAACACTGTGTACAACACAAATAGTTGTTTATTTCCCAGAAATTTGGCAAAAAAAACAAAGTCGTAAGTCGAGTGGTCGTAAGTCGAGTGGTCGTAAGTCGAGCAGGTCGTAAGTTGGATGGTAGGTGTATATACCTGGAAAGTACTCGAGGGCCTGGTCCCAAATCTGCACACTACCATAACAATATACTGTAGTGAGAGATATGGGAGGAAGTGTAAAATAAACCCAGTGAGGAGCAGGGGTGCGGTGGGGACAATAAGGGAACACTGTGACCTGGTGGCCTGGTGGCTAAAGCTCCCGCTTCACACACGGAGGGCCAGGGTTCAATTCCCAGTGTGTGGAAACATTTCAACACGTTTCCTTACACCTGTTGTCCTGTTCACCTAGCAACAAATAGGTACCTGGTTGTTAGTCGACTGGTGTGGGTCGCATCTTGGGGGACAAGATTGAGGACCCCAATGGAAGTAAGTTAGACAGTCCTCGATGATGCACTGTCTTTCTTGGGTTATCCTGGGTGGCTAACCCTCCGGGGTTAAAAATCCGAATGAAAATCTTATCTTGTATCAACATCCGGGGTCCCAAACTATTCAACATCTTACCAGAAGATATCAGAAACATGGCTGGAACAAGTGTAAAAGCCTTCAAGAAGAAATTGGACAAGTATCTTCACCAAGTGAAAGATCAACAAGGCTGTGATGGACGTATGGGGTAGCAGTCCTCCAGCAGCAACAGGCTGGTAGACCAGGCAAGCACCAGATGAGCCTGGCCCATGGCCGGACTCGGAGAGTAGAGAAACTCTCAAAACTCTTCTAAGGTACAGTGGAGCCTCTACTTACGAGTTTAATCCGTTCCGTGACCTTGCTCGCATCTGGATATGTTCGTTTGCAGATTCAATTTTCCTCCTTTAAATTATGTGATGAATGGTTTTGAAAACCGACAAGTTGAAGATTGAAACACTTATGCAACATACAGGAATTTTTATTGAGGAAACGTTTCGCCACACAGTGGCTTCATTAGTCCAATACAAAGCAGAAAGGTGTAAGGAGAGGTGGAGTCGATGTGTTCAGTCCATCAGTCTTGTAGAATGTACAGCATAGGGCCGTAGACTTGGCTTATATACTGTAGTCAGGTGAGGTGAAGCAGGAGGCGGTGGGGGTCATAGTGGGACCATCCTCTGGTCTAGTGGGCCTTCGTCCTAAGGTTGGACAAGTTTTGAAGAATTCTTTGTATCAAGATTCCATGATGATGCAGCGTCTTTTCTCAATAAAGATTCCCGTATGTTGCCTAAGTGTCTCAGTCTTCAACTTGTCGGGTTTTCAAAACCATTCATCACAACTGTCAGACACTGCATCATCATGGTATCTTGATACATAGAATTCTTCAATGTCCAACCTTAGGACGAAGACCCACTTAGACTAGTGGATGGTTCTGCTATGACCCCGCCTCCTCCTGCTTCGCCTCACCTGACTTTTTTCGTCAAAATATTGTCCAAGTTTTCATTCATCACCTCGATTTTCGTCCGCCATACGGAACGTGTCCGTCTGCCCGTGCCCACACAAAGCATCACATGCATGCATTCTGAGTCAGTCTGACTTTGTTTCTTGTCAAGTGAACATTACCCTGTGCATTCATACAAAATATTTCGTAATAATTCATTGTTTTTTGTGCTTGTTTATTGAGTGCAACTGCTAAATAAGCCACCATGGGGCCAAAGAAAGTTCCAAGTGCCAGCCCTTTGATAAACAAGGCGAGAAAAACGATAGAATTCAAGAAAGAACTCGTAGCAAAGTATGAAAGTAGAATGAGTTGCAAAGTTTTGTGGAGATATACATATCACTACCACCCTTTACAAAGGTAGAGGGTGGTAGTGATTGTGATAGAGGGTGGTAGGTGGTGGTAGTGATTGGTAGAGGGTGGTAGTGATTGGTAGAGGGTGGTAGAGGGTGGTAGTGATTGTGGTAGAGGGTGGTAGTGATTGTGGTAGATGGTGGTAGGTGGTGGTAGTGATTGGTAGAGGGTGGTAGTGATTGGGGTAAAGGGTGGTAGTGATTGCGGTAGGGGGTGGTAGTGATGGTGGTCGAGGGTGGTAGTGATGGTGGTAGAGGGTGGTAGTGATGGTGGTAGAGGGTGGTAGTGATGGTGGTAGAGGGTGGTAGTGATGGTGGTAGAAGGTGGTGATGATGATGGTAGAGAGTGGTAGTGGTTGTGATGGGGGTAGAGGCTGGTAGTGATTGTGGTAGAGGGTGGTAATGATGGTGGTAGAGATCAATTAATCAATCAAAATTTATTCTCTATAAGGATTACAATGCAGGGTTTTCAGATTTTGGTTATTGTGTGGTTTACATGTAATAAAATACTAATTACAGAGGGGGCACTAGAACACCTAGCATGGCTAGGCATTTTGGGCAAGCTTAGATTAATTCTTAACCCTAAATTATTACAAATTGTGGAGTAAGTTGACTAAATACTAAGTGACAAATACTGTACTAGTTTGTGAGTTTAGCAATGTGAATGCTTTTGTTTTGGCACAATACATAGCTTCTATACGCCAACAAGAGTCTTCAATAAAGGTAAAAGTGATGTTAACCCTTAACCCTTTCAGGGTCGAGAGGCCTTCTAAACTTGTTCTCAGGGTCGAAAATTTCTTGGAAAAAAATAATTATTTTTTCTTATGAAATGATAGAGAATCGTTTCCTGATCATAATGACATAAAAAGTATGAAATTTGATGGAAAACTTGCGGAATTATGCTCTCACAAAGTTAGCGGTCTCGACGATGTTTATGCATCAGCGATTTCACCCAATTTGAGCCCTATTTTCGGCCAATTCCTGTGTACTAGTCGACAAAAATCATATTTATTTCGCTAGAACTCCATTTTTTCTATCGAATGAGCACAAGAAACCACCCATTACCAATTTCAACTATCCAATAAAGTGGTTAGAAATTGGGAATTTTGCCAATTTCACACAAATTTCAGAAGATGCTAATTTCCAAATAGGGTCCAGAATAAACAAAACAGACATTCCTGGCACTAAAATAACAAGTTGTCTGTTTGTTAGTCACGTCCCCAGGCCCCTCTTACATTTCGTTTGCTTTCCACTTTGAATTTTTATTCTCACAAAAAATAAAGGATTTACTGTTATGCAGACTACTGCATTAGTGTAATATGTCTTCCATTCTATAAAATGAGGCCAGGAAAACTAGAAAACAACCATAAATACCAAACGAAAATACAGTGCAAAGTAGCTGTTTTAATCCAAAAACACGGTCAGTTTTTTTTTTTTCTCATTATGCACTGTGTGCTGCAGGATTGTTTTTAATACTGCACACTGACCACATAGACCCATTCTTTCATATGTAGGCATACCAGCTTTCTCTCACTAAATTTGAATGCGCTAGAATTTAGGCGTTCTAGTACGTCAATAACCGTCAATAACTAGCTGTACTAGTACATCGAAAACCCTGAAAGGGTTAAACTGTCCAAACGTAGATCTACGCCTATGTGTGTAGTGCTCTGGATGTAGATCTATGTCCAATTTTACATGCTTTCTTACGTAAAAAAGTAAAATTGTAGATCTACGTTCGGTGCGCTATGCACGTGAACATAGATATACGTCTTCCATATGCCAAGAGTCTTCAGTAAAGGTAAAAGTGATATTAAATGTTCATTTATCCATTTCATTAGTCATTTAAACATGTATTTATTTCTCATTGTTTTCTGTATGTAAAACTATAGTTATTCTCCATAAAATGTATTTTTTGTTAATATTTTTGGGTGTCCGGAATAGATTAATTGGATTTACATTATTTCTCATGGCAAATAGTACGGTGGAACCCCAGATTTCGGCCATAATCCATTCCAGAAAGTTGGCCTAAATCTGAAACGGCCTAAAACCAAAACAGTACTATTTCCCATAAGAAATAACGTAAATACAATTAATCCGTTCCAGACACCCAAAAATACTATTAACAAAAAATACATTTTATGGAGAATAACTATAGTTTTACATACAGAAAACAATGAGAATAAAACAAAATGACCAATGAAATGGATAAATGAACATTTAAATCATTATCACATACCTTTATTGAAGACTTGTTGGAGTATGGAAGACAGGGAGGAGAAGAGGGGGAGGAGAGGTTATCTCCACCATCACTACCACCCTCCACCACCATCACTACCACCCTCTACCAACATCAATACCACCATCACAACCACTACCACCCTCTATCACTACCACTACCACCATCACTACCACTACCACCATCACTACCACTACCACCATCACTACCACTACCACCATCACTACAACTACCACCATCACTACCACTACCACCATCACTACCACTACCACCATCACTACCACTACCACCCTCTACCTTTGTCCTTAATCACTGAAGTAGGCACATTCTTTGCTCTCTCTTCCTCCTCCTCTGAAGTAATTTCCTCAGCTGTGGTCTGTTGCTGTTACAGATGAAGGTCTTGCAGCTCTTCAATGCTTAGCTCTTCCCTGTGGTCCTCCACCAACCCTTCCACATCTTGGCCATTCACATCCAACCCCATGGACTTCCCCAAAGCCACAATAGATTCCAAAACAGGCATGTTTCTCACTTTCTTTACCAAAGTGCTGGCACTAGGAACTTTCTTTGGGCCCATGGTGGCTTATTTTGCAGTCACAATCAATAAACAAGCACAAAAATTGCAAAATGTTTTGGATGAATGCTCACTCAACCAGTGACAAAGCCAGACTGATGGCATCCCCGGGCGGGTGGATGCGCCCAATATGGCCGATTTCTGAATCACCTGCCGAAATCCAGGGCAAAAATTTCGGCCAAAAAGCGGCTGACTTCTGATTTGGCCGATATCCGCAGCTGACGAAATCCAGGGTTCCACTGTATTGCTTCAGTTTTCGTCGAATTTGGTTTTTGTCAGACTCTCGGGAACGAATTAAAGACGAAACCCAAGGTTCCACTGTACTCACCTATTTGTACTCACCTGTTTGTGGTTGCAGGGGTCAAGGCACAGCTCCTGACCCTGCCTCTTCACTGATCGTTACTAGGTCCTCTCCTTGCTTCGTGAGCTTTATCATACCTCGTCTTAAAACTGTGTATGGTTCCTGCCTCCACTACATCACTTGCCAAACTATTCCACTTCCTGACAGCTCTATGACTAAAGAAATACTTACTAACAAGAAAGAGTGCCAAGCCTAGAAGTGATCCTTGTGGGACCCCATTTGTCATATGCACCCATTCTGATGCCTCTTCACAGACCATCAGTTATTGTATCCTTCCTGTCAGGTATGCCTTGATCCATTGTAGTGCTTTTCCTGTTATTCATGTCTGCTCCTCTAGCTTTTGTACTGGTCTCTTGTACAGTACTGTCAGTAACTTTCTTACAGTTCCAGAAAATGCAATTAACCCATCTCTCTCTTGTTTTACTTCTGTTACTTTGTTGTAGAACGCTAGCAGATTTGTGATAAGGGAGTTTCCATCCCTGAAACCATTCTGGTTGAGATATATGAACTGACTCCTCTCTAGGTGCTCTGCCCCTCTTCTGATAAGCTTCTCCATAACTTTATGCACTATACATGTCAGTGACATTGTTCTGTAATTTAACAGTGCCTGTTTGTCTCCCTTCTTAAAAACTGGGACTATATTTACTGTCTTCCACACCTCCAGCAGTTGCCCTGTGTCGATAGACTTGCAGAAGATTATTGCTAGTGGCACACACAGTGTCTTTGCTTTCTCTTTTGGGAACCATGGAGAGAGATTGTCTGGTCCCACCATCTTCAAGGTATCTAAGTCACATTGCAACAGTTTCACCGCCTCACTAGTTGTGTGTATCGTTTGCAACGTTTGCTGATGCACTCTGCCTCTTTTGTTTGCTGGTAGCCTTCCTGTCTCCTCTGAGAATACTGTACCTCCCTAAATCTCACCTTTACCTTTGATATACCTTTGAAGAGTTTCAAGAGTTTCACTATCGGAGCCCGACCATGGGCCAAGCTCATCTGGTGTTTGCCTGGTCGATCAGGCTGAGCTCTTCACAGATTTTGTGGTCGTTTCTTGGGCGATAGTGACCATGTGGGTGGCAATGTCAGTGGTCTGGTGTGGGTGGTGTAGTTGATGGGTAACTGGGTGTGCGGTTGATGTGAGCAGTAGTTAGGGTGGTGGGTGGCTATGTGACTAAGGATGTAGATGACGTGTTAAGGTGTGTGGGCCATGAAAGCATAGGTAAAGTGTGGGCATGGGGTTGTGGGAGTGGAGCTGTGGGGTAGTGGTATGGGTGAAAGGTGTGGTTGTTGGTGGCCTGGTGTGGGTGGTGATTGGTTGATGGGTGACTGGGTGAGGGAGTGTGTGGTTGGTAACATAGGAGGTAACGAGGGTGATGGGTGACTTAAATGATTAGGTATGTAGATGGCATGTTAAGGTGAAGGGTATTGTAAGTTGTGGGTGTGAAGTCATGGTATAATGTGGCCATAGGAATGGTGTAGGTGTGTGGTCATGGAGGAAACTGTATGGGCAGATTATGTGGTGTATGGTGTTGGTTGGGACAGTGTGGGTGAAGGCATTTGGCTGTGGAGAAATTATAGGGGGTGGATGGTATGGGTGGGGGTTGTGTTATCCGACCTTTCATGAAGTGGGCCACCAATCTAAATAATTGTCCGCCCCTGGTATATGCATTGTATATGCTGTATAAATATTCAAGTTGAAATGGTTACAGTTTTCTTATGTTTTGAAATTTTTTGCATGCTGTATTTCCTAATAAAGAATTGAGCAGAACTGAAAATAGTAGAAAATAGTATATCTATATTGTCTATATATATAATGTATACTGTATCCTAATAGTTTTATAGATTTAAGGAGGTAATATTAAGCTATATTTATAAACAAGAAAGAAAGATATAACTGAATTTTTACTTATTAGTTCTTCAGAAAAGTAATGTGCTTATAAGCAACATTTTGTAAAACTGTTGTACAATAAATTTTTATCTTTTTATTAACCAGTCAGCCTAACATATTGCATTCCGAGTCGCCTGTAGGCACTATGTAGATAGTGCCAAGTCTCCACGTAAGCCTCTTTTTCATGGCCTGGTCAGTCAGAGTGTTGATGTTAGATGCGTCCATTTCCGTGTAGGCCCAGGTCTACAAATTTGACTTGTGCTATGGACAGAACTGTACATAGCAACTGCTAATTAGGTCATGTTCCCAGTTAGTGACAGACATTGTAAAAAATATTGCTCTTTATAATCAGTCTCTCCCTTTTTTACTAATTTCAGGAAGGTGCGTGTGATAGCTACGGCAGATCAGGACGAGAAAATGCTAACAACGTTGATCTAAATCGGAATTTTCCCTCACAGTGGAAATTTCCATCTGAACAAGAATTGTATACCAATCGTGAACCTGAGACTTTAGCTGTTATGAGCTGGATTGTGAATAATCCTTTTGTATTATCTGGAAATCTTCATGGAGGCTCAGTTGTTGCAAGTTATCCATTTGATGATACAAGGTTAGCTCTAAACGTTTCTTATGTGAAGGATTTCCTACGCAAAAATTATTTTCCTATTTCCGACTTTGTGGGAGTAAGGCTTTAAATTTGTAGATTTAATGCTAGTTTTCATTTTTAAATTACAGTAAATAGTGCCTACATATATTGTATTTTACAGTAGTTCTGATCACTTAAGATTATTTTTATATGCTAATATTTGTTGTTAATTTTAAACATCTTAATTTTAGTCTTTTTGTTTTTGAGGTATGACATTGTATATGTGAGATTACTTACCTATAATTAGAGTATCTATGTGTGATTACTGTTAACAAATAAAAAGTCACACTACTGTGGCTGGAAAAATTTGCCAAAAGCTCATACTTTGTGAGGGAATATTAGAATGATGTTTTGGCCCATTGTGGACCATTATCAAATCACAATTGAGAGAGTACATAATGGGAAGGAAAATCCAGAGTGGAGGAGGAGGAGGAGGAGGAGGAGGAGGAGGAGGAGGAGGAGGAGGAGGAGGAGGAGGAGGAGGATGAGGTGGAGGAGGAGGAGGAGGAGGAGGAGGAGGAGGAGGAGGAGGAGGAGGAGGAGGAGGAGGAGGAGGAGGAGGAGGAGGAGGAGGAGGAGGAGGAGGAGGAGGAGGAGGAGGAGGAAGAGGAGGAGGAGGACGAGGAGAGGAGGAGGAGGAGGAGGAGGAGGAGGAGGAGGAGGAGGAGGAGGAGGAGGAGGAGGAGGAGGAGGAGGAGGAGGAGGAGGAGGAGGAGGAGGAGGAGGAGGAGGAGGAGGAGGAGGAGGAGGAGGTGGAGGAGGAGGAGGAGGAGTAGGAGGAGGAAGAGGAGGAGGAGGACGAGGAGAGGAGGAGGAGGAGGAGGAGGAGGAGGAGGAGGAGGAGGAGGAGGAGGAGGAGGAGGAGGAGGAGGAGGAGGAGGAGGAGGAGGAGGAGGAGGAGGAGGAGGAGGAGGAGGAGGAGGAGGAGGAGGAGGAGGAGGAGGAGGAGGAGGAGGAGGAGGAGGAGGAGGAGGAGGAGGAGGAGGAGGAGGAGGAGGAGGAGGAGGAGGAGGAGGAGGAGGAGGAGGAGGAGGAGGAGGAGGAGGAGGAGGAGGAGGAGGAGGAGGAGGAGGAGGAGGAGGAGGAGGAGGAGGAGGAGGAGGAGGAGGAGGAGGAGGAGGAGGAGGAGGAGGAGGAGGAGGAGGAGGAGGAGGAGGAGGAGGAGGAGGAGGAGGAGGAGGAGGAGGAGGAGGAGGAGGAGGAGGAGGAGGAGGAGGAGGAGGAGGAGGAGGAGGAGGAGGAGGAGGAGGAGGAGGAGGAGGAGGAGGAGGAGGAGGAGGAGGAGGAGGAGGAGGAGGAGGAGGAGGAGGAGGAGGAGGAGGAGGAGGAGGAGGAGGAGGAGGAGGAGGAGGAGGAGGAGGAGGAGGAGGAGGAGGAGGAGGAGGAGGAGGAGGAGGAGGAGGAGGAGGAGGAGGAGGAGGAGGAGGAGGAGGAGGAGGAGGAGGAGGAGGAGGAGGAGGAGGAGGAGGAGGAGGAGGAGGAGGAGGAGGAGGAGGAGGAGGAGGAGGAGGAGGAGGAGGAGGAGGAGGAGGAGGAGGAGGAGGAGGAGGAGGAGGAGGAGGAGGAGGAGGAGGAGGAGGAGGAGGAGGAGGAGGAGGAGGAGGAGGAGGAGGAGGAGGAGGAGGAGGAGGAGGAGGAGGAGGAGGAGGAGGAGGAGGAGGAGGAGGAGGAGGAGGAGGAGGAGGAGGAGGAGGAGGAGGAGGAGGAGGAGGAGGAGGAGGAGGAGGAGGAGGAGGACGACGACGACGACGACGACGACGACGACAATGATGACGACGACGAGGAAGAGGAAGAGGAAGAGGAGGAAGACGAGGAGGACGAGGAGGAGGAGGACGACGACGAGGACGACGACGAGGACGACGACGAGGACGACGACGAGGACGACGACGAGGACGACGACGAGGACGACGACGAGGACGACGACGAGGACGACGACGAGGACGACGACGAGGACGACGACGAGGACGACGACGAGGAGGAGGACGACGAGGAGGAGGAGGAGGAGGACGACGACGACGAGGAGGAGGAGGAGGACGAGGAGGAGGAGGACGACGAGGAGGAGGAGGACGACGAGGAGGAGGAGGACGACGAGGAGGAGGAGGACGACGAGGAGGAGGAGGACGACGAGGAGGAGGAGGACGACGAGGAGGAGGAGGAGGAGGAGGAGGAGGAGGAGGAGGAGGACGACGAGGAGGAGGACGAGGAGGAGGAGGAGGACGACGACGAGGACGACGAGGACGACGACGACGACGACGACGACGAGGAGGAGGAGGACGACGAGGAGGAGGACGAGGAGGAGGACGACGACGACGACGACGACGAGGAGGAGGAGGACGACGACGACGACGAGGAGGAGGAGGACGACGACGAGGACGACGAGGACGACGAGGAGGAGGAGGAGGAGGACGACGACGACGAGGAGGAGGAGGAGGAGGAGGAGGAGGACGACGAGGAGGAGGAGGAGGAGGAGGAGGACGACGACGAGGAGGACGAGGACGAGGACGACGACGAGGAGGACGAGGACGAGGAGGACGACGACGACGATAATAAGAGAACAAAGCAGCATTGAAGGGCTACTAGCCCATGGGTTTAGGGCAAAACCCACAGGGAAAAGCCCAGGGACAAAACCCACCAAGGCAGAAGACAGAAAGGCAAAGAAAAAGATAATGCAGGTGACAAATGAAATGGGAGAAGAGGCAACAAAGGTTAGGTCAAGTCACAGGTACATGTATTTTGAAGTTTACATCATTTGACAAGGTAATGAGATAGGCAGACATCTACAGTAGCAAACCCAAAACTATGATTCATATAACAAAAGTTGTGTATAAGAGCTACTTCAACAAGACAGCATTTTTGAAGAGGACCTGGTAATAGTGGTTGGGATCTCTGACATGAGAGAAAACAGCATTATTCGTTATCCCAAGGCAAACTCGTCTTTTGCGCTCTTTAAGTCTGTTAGAAAGAGTTGCCAGTTTTACCAAAGTGTTGGAGAAGACAGGAATAACAGGAAATGGAGTGGGCACCTGAAACAATGGCCATTAATCTGATGAAAACCTGGAGGATAGAGTGTGTTGTTAAGGTTTTAAGGGTAGAAATGCAGGGAAGGCAAAGAATAATGGATTTCACAGAAGTGTGTTAGAAAGAGAAGAAAGGCCATTTAATGGGCAGATTTTATGAAATTGGAAGGATAGCCAAGGTGAAAGAATGAGCTGTGAAGAATGGAAATTTCAGAGTCAAGAAATTAAGGGTCACAAATGAGGAGGGCACAGAAGAAAAGAGAAACAAGAACATTAATCTTGACAGAAAGATGATTATTATTTTTATTATCACACTGGCCGATTCCCACCAAGGCAGGGTGGCCCGAAAAAGAAAAACTTTCACCATCATTCACTCCATCACTGTCTTGCCAGAGGGTGCTTTACACTACAGTTTTTAAACTGCAACATTAACATCCCTCCTTCAGAGTGCAGGCACTGTACTTCCCATCTCCAGGACTCAAGTCCGGCCTGCCGGTTTCCCTGAACCCCTTCATAAATGTTACTTTGCTCACACTCCAACAGCACGTCAAGTATTAAAAACCATTTGGCTCCATTCACTCCTATCAAACACGCTCACGCATGCCTGCTGGAAGTCCAAGCCCCTCGCACACAAAACCTCCTTTACCCCCTCCCTCCAACCTTTCCTAGGCCGACCCCTACCCCGCCTTCCTTCCACTACAGACTGATACACTCTTGAAGTTATTCTGTTTCGCTCCATTCCCTCCACATGTCTGAACTGCCTCAACAACCCTTCCTCAGCCCTCTGGACAACAGTTTTGGTAATCCCGCACCTCCTCCTAACTTCCAAACTACGAATTCTCTGCATTATATTCACACCACACATTGCTCTCAGACATGACATCTCCACTGCCTCCAGCCTTCTCCTCGCTGCAACATTCATCACCCATGCTTCACACCCATATAAGAGCGTTGGTAAAACTATACTCTCATACATTCCCCTCTTTGCCACCAAGGACAAAGTTCTTTGTCTCCACAGACTCCTAAGTGCACCACTTGATAAGAAAAATAGTGAATGTACATCCCACAGTGATTACTGTTTACTGTGTATATATATATATATATATATATATATATATATATACAGTGGACCCCCGGTTAACGAACTTTTTTCATTCCAGTAGTATGTTCAGGTGCCAGTACTGACCGAATTTTTTCCCATAAGGAATATTGTGAAGTAGATTAGTCCATTTCAGACCCCCAAACATACACGTACAAACGTACTTACATAAATACACTTACATAATTGGTCGCATTTGGAGGTGATCGTTAAGCGGGGGTCCACTGTATATATATATATATATATATATATATATATATATATATATATATATATATATATATATATATATATATATATATATATATATATATATATATATATATGTATCGGGAGCAGGGGGCTGGTAACCCCTTCTCCTGTATATATTACTAAATGTAAAAGGAGAAACTTTGTTTTCCCTTTTTGGCCACCCCGCCTCGGTGGGATACGGCTGATGTGTTGAAAGAAGAAGAAAGATATATATATATATATATATATATATATATATATATATATATATATATATATATATATTTAGTGACGAATAGGCAGAACTTGCTATCTTGGCTTAAATAGCAATGCTCATCTTGCCATATAGGACAAGTGAAAATTTGTGTATGCAATAATTTCGCCAAAATCATTATGAACCTAACGAAAAAAATATATTTCACTGTGTTTGTTTATTATTAAATTATTGTAAACAAATCTAAAATATATTTAGTTGGGTTAGGCTAAAATAAATTGTTCTTGTTATAATAAGGTTAGGTAAGTTTTCTAAGATACTTTTCGTGCAAAATTAAAATTTTATACATTAACATTAATGAAAAAAATATATCTTTAAACATATAAGAGAAAATTTCAGAAAGGACTTAATTTTAAATGAGTTCTTGCTAATTGACCAGTTTTACATATTCGGCACGACATATATATATATATATATATATATATATATATATATATATATATATATATATATATATATGTCGTGCCGAATATGTAAAACTGGTCAATTAGCAAGAACTCATCTAAAATTAAATCCTTTCTGAAATTTTCTTTTATATGTTTAAAGATATATTTTTTTCATTAATGTTAATGTAAAAATTTATAATTTTGCACCAGAAGAATCTTAGAAAACTTACCTAACCTTATTATAACAAGAACAATTTATTTTAGCCTAACCCAACTAAATATATTTTAGATTTGTTTACAGTAATTTAACACTAAACAAACACAGTGAAATATATTTTTTTCGTTAGGTTCAGAATGATTTTGGCGAAATTATTGCATACACAAATTTTCACTTGTCCTATATGGCAAGATGAACGTTGCTATTTAAGCCAAGACCGCAAGTTCTGCCTATTCGGCACGACATATATATATATATATATATATATATATATATATATATATATATATATATATATATATATATGGTGAGAGAGTGCAAAAGGAGAGCAGATGATAGAGTGGGAGAGGCACTGTCAAGAAATTTTAATGAAAATAAGAAAAAATTTTGGAGTTAAACAAGTTAAGAAAGCCTAGGGAAAGTATGAATTTGTCAGTTAAAAACAGAGTAGGGGAGTTAGTAGATGAGGAGAGGGAGGTATTAGGTAGATGGCGAGAATATTTTGAGGAACTTTTAAATCTTGAGGAAGAAAGGGAGGTGGTAATTTCATGCACTGGTCAGGGAGGTATACCATCTTTTAGGAGTGAAGAAGAGCAGAATGTAAGTGTGGGGGAGGTACGTGAGGCATTACGTAGAATGAAAGGGGGTAAAGCAGCTGGAACTGATGGGATCATGACAGAAATGTTAAAAGCAGGGGGGGATATAGTGTTGGAGTGGTTGGTACTTTTGTTTAATAAATGTATGGAAGAGGGGAAGGTACCTAGGGATTGGCGGAGAGCATGTATAGTCCCTTTATATAAAGGGAAAGGGGACAAAAGAGATTGTAAAAATTATAGAGGAATAAGTTTACTGAGTATACCAGGAAAAGTATACGGTAGAGTTATAATTGAAAGAATTAGAGGTAAGACAGAATGTAGAATTGCGGATGAGCAAGGAGGCTTCAGAGTGGGTAGGGGATGTGTAGATCAAGTGTTTACATTGAAACATATATGTGAACAGTATTTGGATAAAGGTAGGGAAGTTTTTATTGCATTTATGGATTTAGAAAAGGCATATGATAGAGTGGATAGAGGAGCAATGTGGCAGATGTTGCAAGTTTATGGAATAGGTGGTAAGTTACTAAATGCTGTAAAGAGCTTTTATGAGGATAGTGAGGCTCAGGTTAGGGTGTGTAGAAGAGAGGGAGAATACTTCCCGGTAAAAGTAGGTCTTAGACAGGGATGTGTAATGTCACCATGGTTGTTTAATATATTTATAGATGGGGTTGTAAAAGAAGTAAATGCTAGGGTGTTCGGGAGAGGGGTGGGATTAAATTATGGGGAATCAAATTCAAAATGGGAATTAACACAGTTACTTTTTGCAGATGATACTGTGTTTATGGGAGATTCTAAAGAAAAATTGCAAAGGTTAGTGGATGAGTTTGAGAATGTGTGTAAAGGTAGAAAGTTGAAAGTGAACATAGAAAAGAGTAAGGTGATGAGGGTATCAAATGATTTAGATAAAGAAAAATTGGATATCAAATTGGGGAGGAGGAGTATGGAAGAAGTGAATGTTTTCAGATACTTGGGAGTTGACGTGTCGGCGGATGGATTTATGAAGGATGAGGTTAATCATAGAATTGATGAGGGAAAAAAGGTGAGTGGTGCGTTGAGGTATATGTGGAGTCAAAAAACGTTATCTATGGAGGCAAAGAAGGGAATGTATGAAAGTATAGTAGTACCAACACTCTTATATGGATGTGAAGCTTGGGTGGTAAATGCAGCAGTGAGGAGACGGTTGGAGGCAGTGGAGATGTCCTGTCTAAGGGCAATGTGTGGTGTAAATATTATGCAGAAAATTCGAAGTGTGGAAATTAGGAGAAGGTGTGGAGTTAATAAAAGCATTAGTCAGAGGGCAGAAGAGGGGTTGTTGAGGTGGTTTGGTCATTTAGAGAGAATGGATCAAAGTAGAATGACATGGAAAGCATATAAATCTATAGGGGAAGGAAAGAGGGGTAGGGGTCGTCCTCGAAAGGGTTGGACAGAGGGGGTAAAGGAGGTTTTGTGGGCGAGGGGCTTGGACTTCCAGCAAGCGTGCATGAGCGTGTTAGATAGGAGTGAATGGAAACGAATGATACTTGGGACCTGACGATCTGTTGGAGTGTGAGCAGGGTAATATTTAGTGAAGGGATTCAGGGAAACCGGTTATTTTCATATAGTCGGACTTGAGTCCTGGAAATGGGAAGTACAATGCCTGCACTTTAAAGGAGGGGTTTGGGATATTGGCAGTTTGGAGGGATATGTTGTGTATCTTTATATGTACAGTGGACCCCCGCATAACGATGGCATCACATAGCGATTATTTCGCATACCGCTTACTTTAATTGCAAAAATTTTGCCTCACATACCGCTTAAAAACCCGCTTACCGATTTTCTTCCGAGACGCGCTCACATGTTCCGCCGGTGGCATTGTTTACCAGCCAGCCTCCGCGGTAACATCCAAGCATACAATCGGAATATTTCGTATTATTACAGTGTTTTCGGTGCTTTTTCTGGAAAATAAGTGACCATGGGCCCCAAGAAAGCTTCTAGTGCCAACCCTACAGCAATAAGGGTGAGAATTACAATAGAGATGAAGAAAAAGATCATTGATAAGTATGAAAGTTGAGTGCATGTCTCCGAGCTGGCCAGGTTGTATAATAAACCCCAATCAACCATCGCTACTATTGGTGGTACAGCTGCTGCTGCTGCTGCTGCACTGTCAGCTGCTGCTGCTGCTGCACTGTCAGCTGCTGCTGCTGCTGTAGCACCGTTGTTGGTGTGGCTTATTGAGAATACCAAGAAACAATTAACCCCAGAGGATTTGCCACCCAGGATAACCCAAAAAAGTCAGTGTCATCGAAGACTGTCTAACTTATTTCCATTGGGGTCCTTAATCTTATCTCCCAGGATGCAACCCACACAAGTCGACTAACACCCAGGTGAACAGGGAAAAATGCCTGGAACTAGTGCTCATATTGGTGAATTTAAAGCCAGCAAAGGTTGGTTTGAGAGATTTAAGAATCGTAGTGGCATACACAGTGTGATAAGGCCTGTTCTGGAAGAAAATGCCAAACAGGACCTACAGTACTCAGGAGGAAAAGGCACTCCCAGGACACAGTGTCTCATCAGTCATTGCTGCATCTTCAATAAAGGTAAGTGTCATTTATTCTTCATTTAGTAGACTAGTACATGCACAATATATACTGTGCATGTACTACTCTACTATTGTGCATGTATCCTTCTCTTTGTGTGTGGGAAAATGTATATTTCATGTGGTAAAATTTTTTTTTTCATACTTTTGGGTGTCTTGCACGGATTAATTTTATTTCCATTATTTCTTATGGGGAAAATTCATTCACATAACGATTATTTCGCATAACAATTACCCCTCTTGCACGGATTAAAATCGTTAACCGGGGGTCCACTGTATATGCTTCTAAACTGTTGTATTCTGAGCACCTCTGCAAAAGCAGTGATAATGTGTGCGTGTGGTGAAAGTGTTGAATGATGATGAAAGTATTTTCTTTTTGGGGATTTTCTTTCTATTTTGGGTCACCCAGCCTCGGTGTGAGACGACCGACTTGTTGAAAAAGAAAAAAATATATATATATACACACACATATATATATATATATATATATATATATATATATATATATATATATATAAATATATATATATATATATATATATATATATATATATTTTTTTTTTTTTTTTTTTTTTTTGCCCACAAAACCTCCTTTACCCCCTCTCTCCAACCCTTTCGAGGACGACCCCTACCCCGCCTTCCTTCCCCTATAGATTTATATGCTTTCCATGTCATTCTACTTTGATCCATTCTCTCTAAATGACCAAACCACCTCAACAACCCCTCTTCTGCCCTCTGACTAATACTTTTATTAACTCCACACCTTCTCCTAATTTCCACACTCCGAATTTTCTGCATAATATTTACACCACACATTGCCCTTAAACAGGACATCTCCACTGCCTCCAACCGTCTCGGTATGCGGGGGTCCACTGTATATATATATATATATATATATATATATATATATATATATATATATATATATATATATATATATATATATATATATATATGGGGTAGGTTTAAAAATGTAGTGTTAGAGTGTTCAGCAGAAGTTTGTGGTTACAGGAAAGTGGGTGCAGGAGGGAAGAG
This sequence comes from Cherax quadricarinatus, assembly GCF_038502225.1. Classification (NCBI taxonomy): domain Eukaryota; kingdom Metazoa; phylum Arthropoda; class Malacostraca; order Decapoda; family Parastacidae; genus Cherax; species Cherax quadricarinatus. The sequence continues at coordinate 15,503,358 of NC_091297.1, read as the reverse complement.
GAACGATTGGTGGAATGATGATGTAAAGAGAGTAGTAAGGGAGAAAAAGTTAGTGTATGAGAAGTTTTTACAAAGTAGAAGTGATGCAAGGAGGGAAGAGTATATGGAGAAAAAGAGAGAAGTTAAGAGAGTGGTGAAGCAATGTAAAAAGAGAGCAAATGAGAGAGTGGGTGAGATGTTATCAACAAATTTTGTTGAAAATAAGAAAAAGTTTTGGAGTGAGATTAACAAGTTAAGAAAGCCTAGAGAACAAATGGATTTGTCAGTTAAAAATAGGAGAGGAGAGTTATTAAATGGAGAGTTAGAGGTATTGGGAAGATGGAAGGAATATTTTGAGGAATTGTTAAATGTTGATGAAGATAGGGAAGCTGTGATTTCGTGTATAGGGCAAGGAGGAATAACATCTTGTAGGAGTGAGGAAGAGCCAGTTGTGAGTGTGGGGGAAGTTCGTGAGGCAGTAGGTAAAATGAAAGGGGGTAAGGCAGCTGGGATTGATGGGATAAAGATAGAAATGTTAAAAGCAGGTGGGGATATAGTTTTGGAGTGGTTGGTGCAATTATTTAATAAATGTATGGAAGAGGGTAAGGTACCTAGGGATTGGCAGAGAGCATGCATAGTTCCTTTGTATAAAGGCAAAGGGGATAAAAGAGAGTGCAAAAATTATAGGGGGATAAGTCTGTTGAGTGTACCTGGTAAAGTGTATGGTAGAGTTATAATTGAAAGAATTAAGAGTAAGACGGAGAATAGGATAGCAGATGAACAAGGAGGCTTTAGGAAAGGTAGGGGGTGTGTGGACCAGGTGTTTACAGTGAAACATATAAGTGAACAGTATTTAGATAAGGCTAAAGAGGTCTTTGTGGCATTTATGGATTTGGAAAAGGCGTATGACAGGGTGGATAGGGGGGCAATGTGGCAGATGTTGCAAGTGTATGGTGTAGGAGGTAGGTTACTGAAAGCAGTGAAGAGTTTTTACGAGGATAGTGAGGCTCAAGTTAGAGTATGTAGGAAAGAGGGAAATTTTTTCCCAGTAAAAGTAGGCCTTAGACAAGGTTGTGTGATGTCACCGTGGTTGTTTAATATATTTATAGATGGGGTTGTAAGAGAAGTAAATGCGAGGGTCTTGGCAAGAGGCGTGGAGTTAAAAGATAAAGAATCACACACAAAGTGGGAGTTGTCACAGCTGCTCTTTGCTGATGACACTGTGCTCTTGGGAGATTCTGAAGAGAAGTTGCAGAGATTGGTGGATGAATTTGGTAGGGTGTGCAAAAGAAGAAAATTAAAGGTGAATACAGGAAAGAGTAAGGTTATGAGGATAAGAAAAAGATTAGGTGATGAAAGATTGAATATCAGATTGGAGGGAGAGAGTATGGAGGAGGTGAACGTATTCAGATATTTGGGAGTGGACGTGTCAGCGGATGGGTCTATGAAAGATGAGGTGAATCATAGAATTGATGAGGGAAAAAGAGTGAGTGGTGCACTTAGGAGTCTGTGGAGACAAAGAACTTTGTCCTTGGAGGCAAAGAGGGGAATGTATGAGAGTATAGTTTTACCAACGCTCTTATATGGGTGTGAAGCGTGGGTGATGAATGTTGCAGCGAGGAGAAGGCTGGAGGCAGTGGAGATGTCATGTCTGAGGGCAATGTGTGGTGTGAATATAATGCAGAGAATTCGTAGTTTGGAAGTTAGGAGGAGGTGCGGGATTACCAAAACTGTTGTCCAGAGGGCTGAGGAAGGGTTGTTGAGGTGGTTCGGACATGTAGAGAGATTGGAGCGAAACAGAATGACTTCAAGAGTGTATCAGTCTGTAGTGGAAGGAAGGCGGGGTAGGGGTCGGCCTAGGAAAGGTTGGAGGGAGGGGGTAAAGGAGGTTTTGTGTGCGAGGGGCTTGGACTTCCAGCAGGCATGCGTGAGCGTGTTTGATAGGAGTGAATGGAGACAAATGGTTTTTAATACTTGACGTGCTGTTGGAGTGTGAGCAAAGTAACATTTATGAAGGGATTCAGGGAAACCGGCAGGCCGGACTTGAGTCCTGGAGATGGGAAGTACAGTGCCTGCACTCTGAAGGAGGGGTGTTAATGTTGCAGTTTAAAAACTGTAGTGTAAAGCACCCTTCTGGCAAGACGGTGATGGAGTGAATGATGGTGAAAGTTTTTCTTTTTCGGGCCACCCTGCCTTGGTGGGAATCGGCCGGTGTGATAATAAAAAAATAAAAATATATATATATATATATATATATATATATATATATATATATATATATATATATATATATATATATATATATATTTTATTATTATTATTATTATTATCACACTGGCCGATTCCCACCAAGGCAGGGTGGCCCGAAAAAGAAAAACTTTCACCATCATTCACTCCATCACCGTCTTGCCAGAAGGGTGCTTTACACTACAGTTTTTAAACTGCAACATTAACACTCCTCCTTCAGAGTGCAGGCACTGTACTTCCCATCTCCAGGACTCAAGTCCGGCCTGCCGGTTTCCCTGAACCCCTTCATAAATGTTACTTTGCTCACACTCCAACAGCACGTCATGTATTAAAAACCATTTGTCTCCATTCACTCCTATCAAACACGCTCACGCATGCCTGCTGGAAGTCCAAGCCCTTCGCACACAAAACCTCCTTTACCCCCTCCCTCCAACTTTTCCTAGGCCGACCCCTACCCCGCCTTCCTTCCACTACAGACTGATACACTCTTGAAGTTATTCTGTTTCGCTCCATTCTCTCCACATGTCCGAACCACCTCAACAACCCCTCCTCAGCCCTCTGGACAACAGTTTTGGTAATCCCGCACCTGCTCCTAACTTCCAAACTACGAATTCTCTGCATTATATTCACACCACACATTGCCCTCAGACATGACATCTCCACTGCCTCCAGCCTTCTCCTCGCTGCAACATTCATCACCCATGCTTCACACCCATATAAGAGCGTTGGTAAAACTATACTCTCATACATTCCCCTCTTTGCCTCCAAGGACAAAGTTCTTTGTCTCCACAGACTCCTAAGTGCACCACTCACTCTTTTTCCCTCATCAATTCTATGATTCACCTCATCTTTCATAGACCCATCCGCTGACATGTCCACTCCCAAATATCTGAATACATTCACCTCCTCCATACTCTCTCCCTCCAATCTGATATTCAATCTTTCATCACCTAATCTTTTTGTTATCCTCATAACCTTACTCTTTCCTGTATTCACCTTTAATTTTCTTCTTTTGCACACCCTACCAAATTCATCCACCAATCTCTGCAACTTCTCTTCAGAATCTCCCAAGAGCACAGTGTCATCAGCAAAGAGCAGCTGTGACAACTCCCACTTTGTGTGTGATTCTTTATCTTTTAACTCCACGCCTCTTGTCAAGACCCTCGCATTTACTTCTCTTACAACCCCATCTATAAATATATTAAACAACCACGGTGACATCACACATCCTTGTCTAAGGCCTACTTTTACAACTCCGTCCAACAGTACCCTCTTGGGGGCACCGCTGGGTCACCAGGCCATTGATACTGTCCTCAGGGACAAATTGAATGACCTTATGAGAATGGAGGAGAGAATAAGCGATCTTGATGCCCATGATGCTCTGTATCTCCTCACAAGGTGTCTTACTATGCCAAGACTCACTTACTTCTTGAGGTGTGCACCCTCTTTTGACAACCCAACACTTGATGAATATGATGCACACCTGAGATCAACTTTTAAGAAGGCACTGAACCTGTCACTAGAGGATGAGCAATGGGATCAGGCAACCCTCCCAGTGCGACTGGGAGGTATAGGGGTGCGTAAAGCAACGCATGTTGCTTTACCTGCTTTTCTGTCTTCGTGTTTGGCTTCCAGTGCATTAGTCAAGAAGATAGTGCCCGAACGCTTGAGAGACTTGGTAGGAGCTCAAGACCCCAGGTTTACTGAAGCAGCAATTCGGTGGGACACCCTTACAGACTCCTCCAGTAGACCAGCTCCTCCCAAACAGCACAAACAGTCCCACTGGGACAAACCGATCATGGAAAAAATCGCCAACACAATGCTCTCCAATGCTTCAGGAAAGAACAAAGCTCGTCTCCTGGCAGTGAAGGCACCACACTCAGGAGATTTCCTGTTAGCTGTTCCCAATTCCTCCCTGGGCACCCGTCTCGACCCACAGGCCATTCGGATTGGTGTTGCTCTTCGCCTAGCCGCCCCCATCCTCACCGAACATAGGTGTATTTGCGGCAGGGCGACAGCTGATCAATTCGGACTCCATGGTCTCGTGTGCCACACAGCAGAAGGGAAGTATGCCAGACATGAGGAGATCAATGACATAATAAAGAGAAGCCTCGCCACAGCCCGTTGCCCAGCTCAACGGGAACCCCAAGTACAGAGGTCTGATGGAAGTCAAAAGCGTCCTGATGGAGCCACTATGCTACCCTGGAAGGATGGAAAGCAGATTGCCTGGGACTACACCTGTGCTGCCACACTGGCAGACACCTACTTGCCATACTCTGTAGTGGAAGGGGGTGGAGCGGCCAGCCACAGGGAGACCCAGAAGATCCGAAAATATGAAGACCTTCCCCCTTGCTATAACTTCATTCCAATAGGGTCGGAGACCCTTGGAGCATGGGGCAAGTGTGCTCTAAAGTTCCTCAAAGAGCTGGGTGAAAAGCTCATCATAGAAACCAAGGACCACAGGGCGACCAGCTTCCTCTTTCAGAGACTCAGTGTTGCGATCCAGAGAGGAAATGCCTGCAGCATTCTGGGCACGCGGCCCACCGCAGGGGAGCTGGACGAAGTATTCGAGATGTAGCTCTGAGTTACCTATGTTGTTTTACTTTGTATCATATTTTTGTGAATGTTTTGTCAATGTATTTTGTCTTTAAATAAAATATATATACATAATATAGGGGGTGGTAGGAGAAAATTCTCAAACAGCTTCAGGGAGAATCTTGAGTTTTCCCAGAAGCAAGTTTATTCTTTTCTCTGAGGATGAGGGTCCCCATAACAGTTCTAGAGGTGGTACCTCCCTATATATATATATATATATATATATATATATATATATATATATATATATATATATATATATATATATATATATATATATATATATATATATATACAGTGGACCCCCGCATAACGATCACCTCCGAATGCGACCAATTATGTAAGTGTATTTATGTAAGTGCGTTTGTACGTGTATGTTTGGGGGTCTGAAATGGACTAATCTACTTCACAATATTCCTTATAGGAATAAATTCAGTCAGTACTGGCACCTGAACATACTTCTGGAGTGAAAAAATATCGTTAACCGGGGGTCCACTGTATATATATATATACAGTGGACCCCCGCATAACGATGGCATCACATAGCGATTTTTCCGCATACCGATTACTTTTATCGCAAAATTTTTGCCGCGCATACCGATTAAAAACCCGCTTACCGATTTTCGTCCGAGACGCGTCCAATGTGCCCTCACATGTGCCGGCCGTCCCATTGTTTACCAGCCAGCCTCCGCGGTAACATCCAAGCATACACTCGGAATATTTCGTATTATTACAGTGTTTTCGGTGCTGTTTCTGGAAAATAAGTGACCATGGGCCCCAAGAAAGCTTCTAGTGCCAACCCTGTGGTAAAAAGGGTGAGAATTAGTATGGAAATTAAGAAAGATTTTGAAGGGTTTGGGGCTAACCCTGAGAAGCCTATGCCAGTTGTGGAATCCATTGTGCCTACTTCAAAGATTAAGGAAATGTGTGCACAGTGGGTTGAACTGCAAACCTTTATAGATGAAAATCACCCTGACACAGCTGTTGCAAGCCGTGCTGGTGACTATTTCAATGACAATGTTATGGCCCATTTTAGGAAAGTCTTGAAGGAACGGGAGGTACAGAGCTCTATGGACAGATTTGTTGTGCGACAGAGGTCCAGTGACTCTCAAGCTGGTCCTAGTGGCATTAAAAGAAGAAGGGAAGTAACCCCAGAAAAGGACTTCCTACCTCAAGTCCTAATGGAAGGGGATTCCCCTTCTAAACAGTAAGAAGATAATGCTCTCCCCTCCTCCCATCCCATCAATCATCACCAGATCTTCAATAAAAGTAAGTGTCATTTAATTGTGCATGCCTTTTTCAGTTTGTGTGTATTAAAATTAACATTTCATGTGGTAAAAAAAAATTTTTTTTCATACTTTTGGGCGTCTTGCACGGATTAATTTTATTTCCATTATTTCTTATGGGGAAAATTCATTCGCATAACGATTATTTCGCATAACAATTATCCCTCTTGCATGGATTAAAATCGTTAACCGGGGGTCCACTGTATATATATACATATATATAATATATATATATATATATATATATATATATATATATATATATATATATATATATATATATATATATATATATACACACACACACACATATACATATATATACAGTGGACCCCCGCATACCGATTTTAATCCGTGCAAGAGGGGTCATTGTTATGCGAAATAATCGGTATGCGAATGAATTTTCCCCATAAGAAATAATGGAAATCAAATTAATCCGTGCAAGACACCCAAAAGTATGAAAAAAAAAATTTTTTACCACATGAAATGTTAATTTTAATACACACAAACTGAAAAAGGCATGCACACTTACATGACACTTACTTTTATTGAAGATCTGGTGATGATTGATGGGATGGGAGGAGGGGAGAGAGAGTGTTAGTGTTTAGAAGGGGAATCCCCTTCCATTAAGACTTGAGGTGTCGAGTCCTTTTCTGGGGTTACTTCCCTTCTTCTTTTAATGCCACTAGGACCAGCTTCAGAGTCACTGGACTTCTTTCGCACAACATATCTGTCCATAGTGGCCTGTACCTCTCGTTCCTTTATGACTTCCCTAAAGTGTTTCACAACATTGTCAGTGTACAGGTTGCCAACACGGCTTGCAATAGCTGTGTGAGGGTGATTTTCATCAAAAAAGGTTTGCACTTCAAGCCACTTTGCACACATTTCCTTAATCTTTGTAGTAGGCAACTTCTTCAATTTCTCTCTCCCCTCCTCTGAACCAGTTTCCTCAGGTCTGGCCTCTTGCTCTTGAAGTTGATCTATCAGCTCATCAGTGGTTAGTTCTTCATTGTCCTCCTCCACCAACTCTTCCACATCCTCCCCACTAACCTCCAACCCCAAGGACTTTCCCAATGCCACAATGGATTCCTCAACTGGCATAATCCTCTCAGGGTTAGCCTCAAACCCTTCAAAATCCCTTTTGTCTACACATTCTGGCCACAGTTTCTTCCAAGCAGAGTTCAAGGTCTTCTTAGTCACTCCCTCCCAAGCCTTACCTATAAGGTTTACACAATTGAGGATATTAAAGTGCTCTCTCCAAAACTCTCTTAGAGTCAGTTGAGTTTCTGAGGTCACTACAAAGCACCTTTCAAACAGAGCTTTTGTGTACAGTTTTTTGAAGTTTGCAATAACCTGCTGGTCCATGGGCTGCAGGAGAGGAGTGGTATTAGGAGGCAAAAACTTGATGTTAATGAATTTCATGTCCCCATAAAGTCGCTCTGCCACGTCTGTAGGATGACCAGGGGCATTGTCTAACACCAGGAGGCACTTAAGTTCTAATTTCTTTTCAGTTAGGTAATCTTTCACATTGGGGGCAAATGCATGGTGTAACCAGTCATAGAAAAAGTCCCTAGTGACCCATGCCTTACTGTTTGCCCTCCACAGCACACACAAATTCTCCTTGAGGACATTCTTTTGCCTGAACGCTCTGGGAGTTTCAGAGTGATACACTAATAAAGGCTTAACTTTGCAATCACCAGTAGCATTGGAACACATCAACAAAGTAAGCCTGTCTTTCATAGGCTTATGTCCTGGGAGTGCCTTTTCCTCCTGAGTAATGTAGGTCCTGCTTGGCATTTTCTTCCAAAACAGGCCTGTTTCATCACAATTAAACACTTGTTCAGGTTTCAGTCCTTCAGTCTCTATGTACTCCTTGAATTCATGCACATATTTTTCAGCCGCTTTGTTGTCCGAACTGGCAGCCTCACCATGCCTTATCACACTATGTATGCTACTACGCTTCTTAAATCTCTCAAACAAACCTTTGCTGGCCTTAAATTCACTCACATCAGCACTAATTGCAGGCATTTTTTTAATTAAATCCTCATGCAACTTCCTAGCCTTTTCGCTTATGATCACTTGAGAGACGCTATCTCCTGCTAGCTGTTTTTCATTTATCCACACCAATAAGAGTCTCTCAACATCTTCCATCCCTTGCGATCTTTGTTTCGAAAACACAGTTAAACCTTTGGCAAGAACAGCTTCCTTGATTGCCTTTCTGGTGCCCACAATAGTAGCGATGGTTGATTGGGGTTTCTTGTACAACCTGACCAGGTCGGCGATACGCACTCCACTTTCATACTTATCAATGATCTCTTTCTTCATCTCTATTGGAATTCTCACCCTTATTGGTGTAGGGTTGGCACTAGAAGCTTTCTTGGGGCCCATGGTCACTTATTTTCCAGAAACAGCACCGAAAACACTGTAATAATATGAAATATTCCGATTGTATGCTTGGATGTTACCGCGGAGGCTGGCTGGTAAACAATGCCACCGGCGGCACATGTGAGGCTGGCTGAGGGCGCACATTGGACGCATCTCGGACGAAAATCGGTGAGCGGGTTTTTAAGCGGTATGCGAGGCAAAATTTTTGCGATTAAAGCAAGCGGTATGCGGATTAATCGTTATGTGATGCCATCGGTATGCGGGGGTCCACTGTATATATATATATATATAATGTATATACAGTGGACCCCTGCATACCGTTGGCATCACATAACGTTAAATCCGCATACCAATACATTTTATCGCTATGATTTTGCCTCTCATACTGCTAAAAAACCCGCTCAACGCTATTCGTCCGAGACGTGTTGAATGTGTGGCCTGAGCCAGCCTCACATGTTCCGCCGGTGGCATTGTTTACCAGCCAGCCTCCGCGGTAACATCCAAGCGTACAATCGGAACATTTCGTATTATTACAGTGTTTTTGGTGATTTTATCTGCAAAATAAGTGACCATGGGCCCCAAGAAAGCTTCTAGTGCTAACCCTACAGGAATAAGGGTGAGAATTACTATAGAGATGAAGAAAGAGATCATTGCTAAGTATGAAAGTGGAGTGCGTGTTTCTGAGCTGGCCAGGTTGTATAGTAAACCCCAATCAACCATCGCTACTATTGTGTCCAAGAAAACTGCAATCAAGGAAGCTGTTCTTGCCAAAGGTTCAACTGTGTTTTCGAAACAGAGATCGCAAGTGATAGAAGATGTTGAGAGACTGTTATTGGTGTGGATAAATGAAAAACAGATAGCAAGAGATAGCATCTCTCAAGTGATCATAAGTGAAAAGGCTAGGAAGTTGCATGAGGATTTAATTAAAAAAATGCCTGCAACTAGTGCTGATGTGAGTGAATTTAAGGCCAGCAAAGGTTGGTTTGAGAGATTTAAGAAGCGTAGTGGCATACATAGTGTGATAAGGCATGGTGAGGCTGCCAGTTCGGACCACAAAGCAGCAGAATAATATGTGCAGGAATTCAAGGAGTACATAGACAGTGAAGGACTGAAACCTGAACAAGTGTTTAATTGTGATGAAACAGGCCTGTGTTGGAAGAAAATGCCAAACAGGACCTACATTACTCAGGAGGAAAAGGCACTCCCAGGACATAAGCCTATGAAAGACAGGCTTACTCTGTTGAGGTGTTCCAATGCTAGTGGTGATTGCAAAGTGAAGCCTTTATTAGTGTATCACTCAGAAACTCCCAGAGCGTTCAGGCAAATGAATATCCTCAAGGCTAATTTGTGTGTGCTATGGAGGGCAAACAGTAAGGCATGGGTCACTAGGGACTTTTTCTATGACTGGTTACACCAAGCATTTGCCCCCAATGTGAAAAATTACCTAACTGAAAAGAAATTAGACCTTAAGTGCCTCCTGGTTTTAGACAATGCCCCTGGTCATCCTACAGACGTGGCAGAGCGACTTTATGGGGACATGAGCTTCATTAAGGTGAAGTTTTTGCCTCCTAATACCACTCCTCTCCTGCAGCCCATGGACCAGCAGGTTATTGCAAACTTCAGAAAACTGTACACAAAAGCTCTGTTTGAAAGGTGCTTTGTAGTGACCTCAGAAACTCAATTGACTCTAAGAGAGTTTTGGAGAGAGCACTTTAATATCCTCAATTGTATAAACCTTATAGGTAAGGCTTGGGAGGGAGTGACTAAGAGGACCTTGAACTCTGCTTGGAAGAAACTGTGGCCAGAATGTGTAGACCAAAGGGATTTTGAAGGGTTTGAGGCTAACCCTGAGAGGATTATGCCAGTTGAGGAATCCATTGTGGCATTGGGAAAGTCCTTGGGGTTGGAGGTTAGTGGGGATGATGTGGAAGAGTTGGTGGAGGAGGACAATGAAGAACTAACCACTGATGAGCTGCTAGATCAACTTCAACAGCAAGAGGCCAGACCTCAGGAAACTGTTTCGGAGGAGGGGAGAGAGAAATTGAAGAAGTTGCCTACTTCAAAGATTAAGGAAATGTGTGGAATGTGGCTTAAAGTGCAAACCTTTTTTGATGACAATCTCCCTAACACAGCTATTGCAAGCCGTGCTGGTGACTATTACACTGACAATGTTGTGAACCACTTTAGGAAAGTCATAAAGGAATGGGAGGTACAGGCCTCTATGGACAGATATGTTGTGCGACAGAAGTCCAGTGACTCTGAAGCTGGTCCTAGTGGCATTAAAAGAAGAAGGGAAGTAACCCCGGAAAAGGACTTGACACCTCAAGTCTTAATGGAAGGGGATTCCCCTTCTAAACACTAAGACTCTCTCCTCCTCCCATCCCATCAATCATCACCAGATCTTCAATAAAGGTAAGTGTCATATAACTGTGCATGTCTTTTTCAGTTTGTGTGTATTAAAATTAATGTTTCATGTGGTAAAATTTTTTTTTTTCATACTTTGGGGTGTCTTGCACGGATTAATTTGATTTCCATTATTTCTTATGGGGAAAATTCATTCGCATAATGATAATTTCGCATAACAATGAGCTCTCAGGAACGGATTAATATCGTTATGCGGGGGTCCACTGTATATATATATATATTTGTAGTTAAAATAGCAGAACTATGCATGTGGTGTAATGTCTTCATTGAACAATTTGCCATATTATTGTTTTAAATTTACCACTGGTTGTTATGCTACTTTCTCTTGATTTTATTACAGCATTCAGCCACTATTGTTTTACCATATACAGTGGACCCCCGGTTAACAAACTTTTTTCATTCCAGTAGTATGTTCAGGTGCCAGTACTGACCGAATTTTTTCCCATAAGGAATATTGTGAAGTAGATTAGTCCATTTCAGACCCCCAAACATACACGTACAAACGCACTTACATAAATACACTTACATAATTGGTCGCATTTGGAGGTGATCGTTAAGCGGGGGTCCACTGTAAATTGTTTCTCACCAATATGTATATAAAAGACAAGATTGCTTTCCTTATGGTAAATTTTCTGACTTTTTATGTCTTTTATAGCTGTTGTGTTATTTCCACTCTGTTTTGAATTTTTTTCTCACTTCAACTACTTGTTCATGGCTAAGCTTTCATTTTATACTTTATATCAAGTAGTAATTAGTAGTTAAGTATGTGAAAAACTTAACTTGTTTATAGAAATTATTCTTGTATTCATCTCCCCAGTCTTCATAAAGACTGTTGCTATGAGAGCAAGACTCCAGATGATGAACTGTTCAAGTATATGGCATCAGTATATGCATCGAAACATGGCACCATGTCAAGAGGAAACCTGTGTCCAGGTGACAATTTTTCCAAAAGTGGAGGTGTCACTAATGGTGCTTACTGGTATGATGTAGAAGGTAAGTTTCTATTGACTGTCAATCTCTAATTACTTGTTCATTATATACCATAAGTAACCAGTTAAATAGGAGAGCAACCTTGTTTTATTAAAAATGACTTCCTTGTTAAATGAAGAATTCATTACCAATTTTCTCAGATGATATTGAGTAGGTATAATAAACCTTTTAATCCTTTGACTGTTTTGGTCGTATATATATGTCTTACGAGCCACCGTTTTTGACGTATATATACTCATAAATTCTAGCTGCTTCAAATCAACCAGGAGAAAACTGGTAGGCCCACATGTGAGAGAATGCGTCTGTGTGGTCAGTGTGCACCATATAAAAAAATCCTGCAGCATGCAGTGCATAATGAGAAAAAAAAAAACTCCGACTGTTTTTTTTAATTAAAATGCTGGCTCTGTGGTCTATTTTCGTATGGTATTTATGGTTGTATTCTCATTTTCTTTGTCTCATTTGATAGAATGGAAAACATATTATAGAAATAGAGGTGATTTTGATTGGTTTTACTATGAAAAGAACCTTGAAATGGAGCTCAAAGTTGGGGAAATGTTTGATTTTTGCTGATGTTCAAAAGTAAACAAATGATGTTATTTTCCAATAAATGTCCAAGTAGCCATTCTGATATGCAGTCATGAATGGGGTGACATTATTTATACAATTATTACAATATTGCTGTAGTCTGCATAACAGTAAATCTTCTATTTTTTGTTTGAATAAAAATTAAAAATAGAAAGCAAGAGTAATATCAGAGGGGCCTGGAGATGTGACTCATGAACAAATAAAATGTTATTTTAGAGCCAGGAATGTCTGCAATGTTCATTCTGGACCCTATTTTGAAATTGTCATATTTTTTAATTTTTGTGAAATTGGCCAAATTGCAAATTTCTGAACACGTTATTGGGTAGTTGAAATTGGGAAATGGGCAGTTTCTTGTACTCAGTTGATAGAAAAAATGGAGTTCTAAAGAAATAGCTGAGTTTGGTTGACTGGAACGATGGAATTAGCCAAAAATGGGGCTCAAAGTGGGCGAAATCGCTAATTCGTAAGTATCGCCGAGGTCGCTAACTTTGCGAGAGCATAATTCCGTCAGTTTTCCATCAAATTTCGATTTTTTGGTGTCATTACAATCGGGAAAAAATTCTCTATCATTTCATAAGAAAAAATAATTTTTTTTTTTTAAATTTTGCGACACCAGGAGACACCTCAGGATTTGGGGTTGCTACAGTCAAAGGGTTAAAAAAAGTAGCATTGAAAGCTTGAGTAAAAATATACTTTTGGTTGTTTTAATCAACAGAGGTTTTAAAGCAAGTAATAATATTAATAGAATTTGAAAAATTTTGCAGGAGGCATGCAAGATTTCAATTATGTGTATGGATCATGTGCCGAAATAACGTTTGAGCTGTCTTGTTGTAAATACCCAATGGCATCCAGTCTACCATTAGAATGGGCTAACAACAGAGAGTCACTGATGGCCTTCATGGAGTTGGTTCACATGGGTGTTAAAGGTTAGTCTATAACAAAATAATGTCAAAATTGTTAGTCAACTTTCGGATTTTCATCGGTAATTAATGTTTCTTGCAAAGGTTAACAAATATTTTATAAAACCTGAGCATTATGACAAAACCAGTTCTAAAGATTATTCAGTGTAATGGGTGCATTTATTAGTATACATTCAACATCAACAGAGGTGGTTTGGTCATTTAGAAAGGGTGGACCAAAACAGGATGATTTGGAGGCTGTATAAATCTGTAGTGGATGGGAGGAGGGGTTGGGGCCTAGGAAAGGATGGAGGGAGGGGGTAAAAGAGGTTTTGTGCGCAAGGGGCTTGGATATGTATCAGGCATGTGTGAGCATGTTAGATAGTGGAAACAAATATTTTTTGGGGAACCTGACGAGCTGTTGGAGTATGAAGAGGGTAGGACTTAAGGCTGGTTAGCCAGCCTTGAATCCTAGAGGTGGGAAGTACAATACCTACACTTCAAAGGAGGGATTTGGGATATTGGCTGTTTGGAGTGATGTCTAAACTCTTGTATCTGAGTGCTTCTGCAAAGACTGAATGTGTGTGAATGATGGTGAAAGTGTTTTTTTTTTTCATTTTGGGCCACCTTGCCTCGGTGGGAGATGGCCGACGTGTTAAAAAAAAAAAAAGCATGGCCTCTAGAAATATTATGTAATTGTTTTTAATTATGCACTGTTAACATTACATACTATGATCATAGGTCATAATATAAAAAATTATCTGAGGGTACTGTTGCTCTTATTACTGCTATAAAATCTTTATCAGTTTTTCTAAACAATTCTTTTATATCCTTTTAGAATAGCATACAGTACCACTTGGTAATTACATCTCTTTTTCCCGTATCAGCCAGTGAGGACATGTCTAATGCCTTCTGTCAGTCTTTTTTTTTTTTTTTTTTTTTTAAACTTGCATCTTTTAGCTCTAGAAGCCATTTTGTAGTTCACCTTTGAACTTTATTTTGTCTTCAGTTTTGATCTATCATATACGTATTATAAACAGTTTGTTAGTACAGTGGACCCCCGGTTAACGAACTTTTTTCATTCCAGTAGTATGTTCAGGTGCCAGTACTGACCGAATTTTTTCCCATAAGGAATATTGTGAAGTAGATTAGTCCATTTCAGACCCCCAAACATACACGTACAAACGCACTTACATAAATACACTTACATAATTGGTCGCATTTGGAGGTGATCGTTAAGCGGGGGTCCACTGTATTTCCTTGTCTTTAAAGGTGACCAGTGTTGGGTAGAAGTTTGTCATTTTCTATAATATGACAATCTGTATCATATGATGACTACTGGGTCCTTCTCTGTATTTGTGTTTTCTGAGATGGGAGTACTTATAATACAGCATGTAGATTTCTGGTCACTGAGTATCTCTGTATTAGGTATTGTGTTTTAGATTGGAATTGTATTGGAGTTGTATTGTACTATATTTTTAATCTTTGGTCCAACATTTAAAGCTTTCATTAGTGTGTATCTTCAAACAGATATTACTGGAGGACACTGAGAGATACAGAGGCTGCAGACATCAATTAAAAAAATCTAGGGGCGAGTATAGTGTCTGGTATATTGCCAGAGGCTCACATTGACTGAATAACCTCTGCAGCCAGTGCTTGTTTAGCTAATCTAAGAGTAGCTGTGGCAGGCAAAGAGTATGTAACCTTTATTCGGTGCATGTACACACCCTCATTTACAGGCTATCTCCCCCAACCAGCGAACCAGGTAACTAAGAGTTGACGATGGGGCCCCGTCGTTCAACTAGTAACCAGGTTCCAGCCAATAAGAACATGGTTTTGGCAATCGCAGAGGTTATGTGGGTACCACTCTCCTGTCTGCCCTTGTCATTCCCATTCTAGAGCTGGTTGAAGCATGGTCTGCTCTGTTAGGTAAGACACATATGCAACAGTTAGGTATCTTTATTTCGAAACGTTTCGGCTACACAGTAGGCTTCTTCAGTCAAGTACAGAAAAGTTGATAGAAGCAGAAGAGACTTGAAGGCGATGTAATCAGTCCATCACCCTTAAAGTTTTGAGGTGGTCAGTCCCTCAGTCTAGAGAAGAGCATTGTTTCATAGTCTGAAACAATATCATGCTCTTCTCTAGACTGAGGGACTGACCACCTCAAAACTTTAAGGGTGATGGACTGATTACATCGTCTTCAAGTCTCTTCTGCTTCTATCAACTTTTCTGTACTCGACTGAAGAAGCCTACTGTGTAGGCAAAACGTTTCGAAATAAAGATACTTAACTGTTGCATATGTGTCTTACCTAACAACCTGTCGGTATTTTATACCATTTTCATGGTCTGCTCTCTTGTGGCTTCTATTCTGCCTTGCTTACCGTGGAGTGCACTAATACCTATCACTGTACATAGTGCAAATAGTGTACATATTGCTGTTCTAAATTGGTGAAGGATAATATAAGTCAAAACTTTTCTGCTGTGTTTATTTTGCTCCCTTTACACCCAGGATAACAGGCCATTTGGACTCCTGGGTTGTAATATGGGTAGCCTGTCCGAGAGCTGGAGCTGGACTTACAGAAAGGGTTGAGCCTAGGGTGAAGCTGGTAGCAGGAACATTGTGCAGCTTGCTGTCTGGCATTGCATTAGCTTTGCCAACGCTTTACAAATTTTGCGTGTCAGTTACTTTGCTCTGGTCAGCCTTGCTATTGTGTGATCGTTCAACAGCTCGCTACTAGCTTGTTCGGTGTGCTTGCTTCGCTACGGTCAGTCTTGTAGAACAGTGTGTAGCTGGCTGTCTGGCATTGCTTTACAAATTTTGTGTGTCAGTTGCTACTAGCCTGTTCGGTGTGGAGAATTTTACAGTCAGCTTTGCTATTGCGTATCCACCTTGTATGCGTATTCTGCAATCGTACTGTGCACAGCTAAGCGTGTTCTGCAAATAACGTTACGTTGGGGTATTTTACCTGGAGTTTACCTGGAGAGAGTTCCGGGGGTCAACGCCCCTGCGGCCCGGTCTGTGACCAGGCCTCCTGGTGGATCAGAGCCTGATCAACCAGGCTGTTGCTGCTGGCTGCACACAAACCAACGTACAAGCCACAGCCCGGCTGGTCAGGAACCGACTTTAGGTGCTTGTCCAGTGCCAGCTTGAAGACTGCCAGGGGTCTGTTGGTAATCCCCCTTATGTATGCTGGGAGGCAGTTGAACAGTCTCAGGCCCCTGACACTTATTGTATGGTCTCTTAACGTGCTAGTGACACCCCTGCTTTTCATTGGGGGGATGTTGCATCGTCTGCCAAGTCTTTTGCTTTCGTAGTGAGTGATTTTCGTGTGCAAGTTTGGTATTTTGCAATTGTACTGTGCATAGCTAAGTATGTTATGCAAATTAACGTGTTACGTTATGATATTCTGCAATCGTACTGTGCATAGCGAATAACTTATGCCACCTAGACGAGTCAGACGTCTGGTGTCGGCATATACTTTGCATAACCTACCTAAATTGTCCCTGCAGCATTGTTGGAAAATTGCTCGTTCCATTGGCATTAAATACAAACGCACTCTCACAGCTGCGCAACTGCGTTCACTGATTGCTGACAAACTTCGAGAAGAAGAGATGGCACATCAGACTCCTCCCTCTACGGGAGCTGGGGCAAACACTATGTTCTCGCAGGAGGAAGATGATACATCAACGGAGCAAAATAGTCAGTATAGTGCAGCTGGGTTGTCTCGAGGTGAATCAGCGGCGTTGGCACTTGACCTGGCAAAAATCAATCTTGAGCAGACTAGGAACAGAGAGCATTCGCAAAAGAAGAATTTGATAGGGAAAGAGAAAGGAGGCAGCTTTTGCATTCTGTAAATGATTTTAGTTTACAGAAAGCAGTACAGCTTGTTCCCCGCTTCAATGAGGCCGAACCAGAAAATTTTTTTGAAAGCTTCGAAAATCAGGCTCGAGCCTTGAGGTGGCTGGAACAGCATTGGGCATCGTTGGTTCACACAGCATTGTTTGGTAAGGCACAGGAATTTACGTCAGTGTTAAATGACACTGATTTTTCTGATTATCAAGTAGTGAAAAACCACAGTTTTGGGAGCATGTACATGTATCCCAGCTAAGTATCGTAAGCTTTTTAAGCTGGGCAGACAACAGCTTGGTCAATCCCTAGTTGACTTTGTGCGTCAACAAACCAAAGCTTTTACCAGCTGTTATAAAGCAAGTGGTGTCGTTACCTTCGAAAACCTGGTGCAGCTTATTCTGATTGACAACTTGCTGGAATCTGTGGGACCAGAGGTTCGAGTCTTTCTGCAGGATCATGACTTAACCACTGCATTGGAGGCAGCCAGGTTGGCTGATACCTTCAAAACTAACCGCTCCTTGTCCGAGCGGTCCCGTCTCTCTTTTCAACAGCCTAGCATGAGCAAAGATCGTCAACCTTGGAGAATGAAGTGCCAGCCGGAGGATGAACGTCTATGTCAGCCAACTAAGTCACCTGGTGAGCCACGCTTCTCAACATATGGTCCACCTGCTGAGAGACAAACTACTCAACATGGTGCATCTCGACAACAGTATCCAGAGTGACACCAGCCAGAGCGACACCAGTTGCAACGTCAGCAGGGAGTAAAGGGCAAGCCTGTCGTCTGCTTCCTCTGTAACAAAGTAGGTCACATCTATCCCAACTGCCCCCACAAACCCCAACCCATTGGGAAAATCTCTAATATCCCTAGTAACATGTCCCCAAGAGAAGTAGAAAAAGGGATGGCCCCTTATTATTGTAAGAGTCTTATTTCCCTTCAGGAAAACTCCGAAATAACTGAAGTCAAAGCCTTTAGAGATACTGGAGCATATTAATTCTCTGCATTATATTCACACCACACATTGCCCTCAGACATGACATCTCCACTGCCTCCAGCCTTCTCCTCGCTGCAACATTCATCACCCACGCTTCACACCCATATAAGAGCGTTGGTAAAACTATACTCTCATACATTCCCCTCTTTGCCTCCAAGGACAAAGTTCTTTGTCTCCACAGACTCCTAAGTGCACCACTCACTCTTTTTCCCTCATCAATTCTATGATTCACCTCATCTTTCATAGACCCATCCGCTGACACGTCCACTCCCAAATATCTGAATACGTTCACCTCCTCCATACTCTCTCCCTCCAATCTGATATTCAATCTTTCATCACCTAATCTTTTTGTTATCCTCATAACCTTACTCTTTCCTGTATTCACCTTTAATTTTCTTCTTTTGCACACCCTACCAAATTCATCCACCAATCTCTGCAACTTCTCTTCAGAATCTCCCAAGAGCACAGTGTCATCAGCAAAGAGCAGCTGTGACAACTCCCACTTTGTGTGTGATTCTTTATCTTTTAACTCCACGCCTCTTGCCAAGACCCTCGCATTTACTTCTCTTACAACCCCATCTATAAATATATTAAACAACCACGGTGACATCACACATCCTTGTCTAAGGCCTACTTTTACTGGGAAAAAATTTCCCTCTTTTCTACATACTCTAACTTGAGCCTCACTATCCTCGTAAAAACTCTTCACTGCTTTCAGTAACCTACCTCCTACACCATACACTTGCAACATCTGCCACATTGCCCCCCTATCCACCCTGTCATACGCCTTTTCCAAATCCATAAATGCCACAAAGACCTCTTTAGCCTTATCTAAATACTGTTCACTTATATGTTTCACTGTAAACACCTGGTCCACACACCCCCTACCTTTCCTAAAGCCTCCTTGTTCATCTGCTATCCTATTCTCCGTCTTACTCTTAATTCTTTCAATTATAACTCTACCATACACTTTACCAGGTACACTCAACAGACTTATCCCCCTATAATTTTTGCACTCTCTTTTATCCCCTTTGCCTTTATACAAAGGAACTATGCATGCTCTCTGCCAATCCCTAGGTACCTTACCCTCTTCCATACATTTATTAAATAATTGCACCAACCACTCCAAAACTATATCCCCACCTGCTTTTAACATTTCTATCTTTATCCCATCAATCCCGGCTGCCTTACCCCCTTTCATTTTACCTACTGCCTCACGAACTTCCCCCACACTCACAACTGGCTCTTCCTCACTCCTACAAGATGTTATTCCTCCTTGCCCTATACACGAAATCACAGCTTCCCTATCTTCATCAACATTTAACAATTCCTCAAAATATTCCTTCCATCTTCCCAATACCTCTAACTCTCCATTTAATAACTCTCCTCTCCTATTTTTAACTGACAAATCCATTTGTTCTCTAGGCTTTCTTAACTTGTTAATCTCACTCCAAAACTTTTTCTTATTTTCAACAAAATTTGTTGATAACATCTCACCGCTCACTTATAAGAGAAGGAATATTACCCCTTTCAAAGAATGCTTCCTTGAATTCCTCTGTTTTATTGAAAGCATTTGGAGGAGCTATATATTCTGTCCCTTTGCATAAAATTTATGTACAGTGCAAATATTACACTGGGTACTTGACTGTGGGTGTATCCAAAGGATTCCCCATGAAAGATGCCATGTTATTACTGGGTAATAACATTAATACTGCTAGTGTGTGTCCTGAACCTATAATGATTAATTCATCTCCGGTGTTGGCCATAACTCGGGCAACATCCCAAGGGTTGTCTGGCGAGAATGTTGACCTATCCTTGGACAACTCCGATCTCAGAATAACCACGTTGTTTTATGAGGCACACCGGCCGGAGCCTCATAAATCAAGTGAACAGACCCCGATCAAGCCTTCCTATTCCCAGGTTGCAGAATTGCCAGATATCTCTGTTTCCATGCCCGAGGGACTGTCCTTCCGGGAGGAACAACGAAAGGACCCTTCTTTAAAATTCGCTTTTCAGGCAGCCATGGGTAAATCCTCTTTGGATCATCTGGTCAAGTATGAACTTAAAAACGATTATTTGATCTGCACTGAGACTGGTAAGGAGATAGAGGGCTGGCAATTATCTGACAGGTTAGTGGTTCCAACAAAGTTTAGACCTCAAATATTGAATATAGCTCATAATACTTCATTAGGAGGTCACTTAGGAATTACTAAAACCTTGTATAGAATCGCAAAAGAATTTTATTGGCCAAAATTAAAGCAGGATGTGAAGCATCATATCAGGTGTTGCCGAGAATGTCAGCAAGTAGGGAAACCTGGACATTCCATTAAACCTGCACTTTACACTTATCCACATTGAACTTCATCTGCCATTTTTCAGACCAAGACATTAATTTGTCCAAATCCTCCTGTAGTTCATTGATATCCTCCTCAGAGTGAATTATACGGCCTATCTTTGTATCATCAGCAAACTTACTCATGTCACTTGTAATCCCTTCATCAAGGTCATTAACCCTTTGAGGGTTTTCGTCGTACTAGTACGCCTTACGCGTAGGGGTTTTTGCCGTACTAGTACTCATAAATTCTAGCGACCTCAAATCTAGTGGGAGAAAGCTGGTAGGCCTTCATATGAAAGAATGGGTCTATGTGGTCAGTGTGCACAGTCTAAAAAAAATCCTGCAGCACACGGTGCATAACGAGAAAAAAAAAACTTTTTCCATTTTTTTTTAATAAATCAGCGACTTTGCAGTGTATTTTCGTATAGTATTTATTGTTGTATTCTAGTTTTCTTGGTCTCATTTTATAGAATGGAAGACATATTACTGAAATTGAGATGATTTTGACTGGTTTTACAATGAAAGGTGCCTTGAAATTGAGCTCAAAGTAGCAGAAATGTTCGATTTTTACCAAACTTCAAAAGTAAACAAATCGTGCCAAGCGTGCAATACACGTCAACTGGTGAGTCTAATATTCTTTCACAAGTGCACCAATAATATTTATACCATTTTTTACACTAATGCAGTAGTCAGCATAACAGTAAATCTTATATTTTTTGTGAGAATAGAAATTCAAAGTGGAAAGCAAAAGAATATAAGAGGGGCCTTGAGACGTGACTAATGACTAGAGGAAATGTCATTTTAGTGCCAGGAATGTCTTTCTTGTTTATTCTGGACCCTATTCCGAAATTGGCAGCTTTTGAAATTTGTGTGAAATTGGCAAAATTGCTAAATTCTGACCACTGTACTGGATAGTTGAATTTATAAATGGGTGGTTTCTTGCACCCATTCGATAGAAAAAATGGAGTTCTAGCGAAATATTCATGTTTTTTGTCGACTAGTACAGTGAAATTGGCCGAAAATGGGGCTCAAAGTGGGCAAAATCGCCGATCCGTAAACATCGCCGAGACCGCTAACTTTGCGAGAGCATAATTCCGTAAGTTTTCTATCAAATTTCAAACTTTTGGTGTCGTTATGATCGGGAAAAGATTCTCTCTCTTTTCATAAGAGAAAATAATTTTTTTTTTTTTTTAAATTTGGCCGACCCTGAGAACGAGTTTCGGAGAGGGCCTGTCGACCCTCAAAGGGTTAATGTAAATTATGAACAAGAGAGGGCCTAAAACTGATCCTTGTGGAATGCCACTAGTAACTAAGCCCCATTCTGATTTGAACCCATTAATGGAAACTCTCTGCTTTCTATTGGTAAGCCATGCCTCTATCCATGCTAGAACTTTACCTCCTATACCATGAGCTGCCACTTTTCTTAAGAGTCTCTTGTGAGGTACTCTATCGAAGGCTTTACTAAAATCCAAGTAAACAATATCAAATTCTTTATCACTGTCTACTGCCTCAAATGTTCTATTGAAGAACGTCAGTAAGTTTGTCAGGCAGGAAAGACCTCTCGTAAACCCATGCTGAGAATCATTTATCAAGTTATGCTCTTCAAGGTGACTAGTAATAATTTTTTTAGTTTTTCCAACAAGTCGGCCGTCTCCCACCGAGGCAGGGTGACCCAAAAAAGAAAGAAAATCCCCAAAAAGAAAATACTTTCATCATCATTCAGCACTTTCACCACACTCACACATTATCACTGTTTTTGCAGAGGTGCTCAGAATACAACAGTTTAGAAGCATACACATATAAAGATACACAACGTATCCCTCCAAACTGCCAATATCCCAAACCCCTCCTTTAAAGTGCAGGCATTGTACTTCCCATTTCCAGGACTCAAGTCCAACTATATGAAAATAACCAGTTTCCCTGAATCCCTTCACTAAATATTACCCTGCTCACACTCCAACAGATCGTCAGGTCCCAAGTACTATTCGTCTCCATTCACTCCTATCTAACACGCTCACGCACGCTTGCTGGAAGTCCAAGCCCCTTGCCCACAAAACCTCCTTTAACCCCTCTCTCCAACCCTTTCGAGGACGACCCCTACCCCGCCTTCCTTCCCCTATAGATTTATATGCTTTCCATGTCATTCTACTTTGATCCATTCTCTCTAAATGACCAAACCACCTCAACAACCCCTCTTCTGCCCTCTGACTAATACTTTTATTAACTCCACACCTTTTCCTAATTTCCACACTCTGAATTTTCTGAATAATATTTACACCACACATTGCCCTTAAACAGGACATCTCCACTGCCTCCAACCATCTCCTCGCTGCTGCATTTACCACCCAAGCTTCACACCCATATAAGAGTGTTGGTACTACTATACTTTCATACATTCCCTTCTTTGCCTCCATAGATAACGTTTTTTTGACTCCACATATACCTCAACGCACCACTCACCTTTTTTCCCTCATCAATTCTATGATTAACCTCATCCTTCATAAATCCATCCGCCGACACGTCAACTCCCAAGTATCTGAAAACATTTTCTTCCATACTCCTCCTCCCCAATTTGATATCCAATTTTTCTTTATCTAAATCATTTGATACCCTCATCACCTTACTCTTTTCTATGTTCACTTTCAACTTTCTACCTTTACACACATTCCCAAACTCATCCACTAACCTTTGCAATTTTTCTTTAGAATCTCCCATGAGCACAGTATCATCAGCAAAAAGTAACTGTGTCAATTCCCATTTTGAATTTGATTCCCCAAAATTTAATCCCACCCCTCTCCCGAACACCTTAGCATTTACTTCCTTTACAACCCCATCTATAAATATATTAAACAACCATGGTGACATTACACATCCCTGTTTAAGACCTACTTTTACCGGGAAGTAGTCTCCCTCTCTTCTACACACCCTAACCTGAGCCTCACTATCCTCATAAAAACTCTTCACAGCATTTAATAACTTACCACCTATTCCATATACAGTGGACCCCCGCATAACGATTACCTCCGATTGCGACCAATTATGTAAGTGTATTTATGTAAGTGCGTTTGTACGTGTATGTTTGGGGGTCTGAAAGGAATAATCTACTTCACAATATTCCTTATGGGAATAAATTCGGTCAGTACTGGCACCTGAACATACTTATGGAGTGAAAAAATATCGTTAACCGGGGGTCCACTGTACTTGCAACATCTGCCACATTGCTCCTCTATCCACTCTATCATATGCCTTTTCTAAATCCATAAATGCAATAAAAACTTCCCTACCTTTATCTAAATACTGTTCACATATATGCTTCAATGTAAACACTTGATCTACACATCCCCTACCCACTCTGAAACCTCCCTGCTCATCCGCAATCCTACATTCTGTCTTACCTCTAATTCTTTCAATTATAACCCTACCATACACTTTTCCTGGTATACTCAGTAAACTTATTTCTCTATAATTTTTGCAGTCTCTTTTGTCCCCTTTCCCTTTATATAAAGGGACTATACATGCTCTCTGTCAATCCCTAGGTACCTTCCCCTCTTGCATACATTTATTAAACAAAAGTACCAACCACTCCAACACTATATCCCCCCCTGCTTTTAACATTTCTGTCATGATCCCATCAGTTCCAGCTGCTTTACCCCTTTTCATTCTACGTAATGCCTCACGTACCTCCCCCACACATACATTCTGCTCTTCTTCACTCCTAAAAGATGGCATACCTCCCTGACCAGTGCATGAAATTACTGCCTCTCTTTGTTCCTCAACATTTAAAAGTTCCTCAAAATATTCTCGCCATCTACCTAATACCTCCATCTCCCCATCTACTAACTCCCCTACTCTGTTTTTAACTGACAAATCCATACTTTCCCTAGGCTTTCTTAACTTGTTTAACTCACTCCAAAAATTTTTCTTATTTTCATTAAAATTTCTTGACAGTGCCTCTCCCACTCTATCATCTGCTCTCCTTTTGCACTCTCTCACCACTCTCTTCACCTTTCTTTTACTCTTCATACACTCTACTCTTCTTATAACACTTCTGTTTTGTAAAAACCTCTCATAAGCTACCTTTTTCTCTTTTATCACACCCTTTACTTCATCATTCCACCAATCACTCCTCTTTCCTCCTGCCCCCACCCTCCTATAACCACAAACTTCTACCCCACATTCTAATACTGCAATTTTAAAACTATTCCAACCCTCTTCAACCCCCCCACTACTCATCTTTGCACTAGCCCACCTTTCTGCCAATAGTCGCTTATATCTCACCCGAACTTCCTCCTCCCTTAGTTTATACACTTTCACCTCCCTCTTACTTGTTGTTGCCACCTTCCTCTTTTCCCATCTACCTCTTACTCTAACTGTAGCTACAACGAAATAATGATCCGATATATCAGTTGCCCCTCTATAAACATGTACATCCTGGAGCCTACCCATCAACCTTTTATCCACCAATACATAATCTAATAAACTACTTTCATTACGTGCTACATCATACCTTGTATATTTATTTATCCTCTTTTTCATAAAATATGTATTACTTATTACCAAATCTCTTTCTACACATAGCTCAATTAAAGGCTCCCCATTTACATTTACCCCTGGCACCCCAAATTTACCTACTCCCTCCATAACATTTTTACCCACTTTAGCATTGAAATTCCCAACCACCATTACTCTCACACTTGATTCAAAACTCCCCACGCATTCACTCAACATAATAATAATGTCAGCTATAATTGATTCTAGTAATTTGCCAACTATAGATGTCAGGCTTATTGGACGGTAATTTGAAGGAGTGGACTTATCCCCTGATTTGAATATAGGAACCACATTGGCCATCTTCCACAACTCTGGCACAACACTAGTAAGGATGGATGCTTACCCTCTTCCTCGTCTGGATGACGTAATTGACCTTGTGGGTAAGGCTACTTTTGTGTCCAAGTTAGATCTCCTTAAAGGTTACTATCAGGTACCTTTGACGAATAAGGCGAAGGAAATCTCTGCCTTCGTAATTCCAGGAGGTCATTATCAATACACAGTTACCTCCTTCGGAATGAAAAACTCCCCCTCTTCATTCCAGAAACTTATCCATCAGGCTATTAAAGAACTTGAAGGCACGGCAGCGTACCTAGATGATGATGTGGTGTCTGATACTTGGGATCAACACCTACTTAGACTTAAGGCTCTTTATGAGACCTTTCAGAGTTCCCATTTAACTGTTAATTTATCTAAATCTTCCTTTGGCCAGGCCACTGTCACTTTCTAGGCCATGAAGTAGGTAGTGGTAAAGTTGCTCCTAAACTTGCTAAAGTTCTTGCTATTAAAGATTATCCAGTTCCTCATGATAGGAAATCTCTTCAACATTTCCTAGGCATGATAGGATTTTACAGAAGATTCTGTAAGAAATTCTCAGATATTGTAGCCCCTCTTACCTCTCTTAACAGTCACAAAGTTCCCTTTAATTGGACCCCAGACTGTAACAATGCTTTTGACAAAGCAAAAAGATTTTGTGTACTGCTCCCATTCTTTTGTCTCCAGACTTCTCCAAACCTTTTTCATTACAGGTTGATGCTTGTGAGTCTGGGGTTGGGGCAGTATTATTGCAAAACGGGAACGAGGAGTTGCAGCCTGTAGCCTTCTTCTCTGCCAAGTTCCAGCCGCATCAGAGGGCTTACTCTACCATTGAAAAAGAAGCCCTCGCGCTGGTACTGGCTTTGGAGCATTTCGATGTTTATGTGGGCCAGACATCGCAGGTGGTCACCGTCTGCAGTGATCACAATCCTTTAGTATATCTCCAAACCATGAAGAACCACAACACAAGGCTCATGCACTGGACGCTAAGGCTGCAGCCCTATTATATTAAAATTGTACATATTGCCGGCAAAGAAAATATGTTGGCAGACTCATTATCTAGAGTCTAATCATATTATTTAATTAGGTTAGGATGTTAGGTTACTTGTGGTAACCCTTTCCATGCTCTTTTTTTTTTTATCCCCTGGTGTGGGTTTTTTTTTTAGTGAGGGGATGCGGGCTACCATCCGCCTGTATCTTGGACCTATGCTAGCCCGACTGACTGCTGTCTCACTCTGAGTTTAGGGTTTGGCTTTTGGTCATGAGAAAAGCTGAGCTCTATCTAAGAGTTGGATGGTGGAGAGGAAAAGCGGTCCCATTATTTTGTGCCATGGCGGCACGGTTATCACTGGGAGGTGGCAGCCTAATCCTGAGCCTTCTCGGGGTGGGGGTGTGGCATGCAAAGAATACGTAACCTTTATTCGGCGCATGTACACACCCTCATTTACAGGCTATCTCCCCCAACCAGCGAACCAGGTAACTAAGAGTTGACGATGGGGCCCCGTCGTTCAACTAGTAACTAGGTTCCAGCCAATAAGAAGAAGGTTTTGGCAATCGCAGAGGTTATGTGGGTACCACTCTCCTGTCTGCCCTTGTCATTCCCATTCTAGAGCTGGTTGAAGCAAGGTCTGCTCTCTTGTGGCTTCTATTCTGCCTTGCTTACCGTGGAGTGCACTAATACCTATCACTGTACATAGTGTATATAGTGTACTTATTGCTGTTCTAAATTGGTGAAGGATAATATAAGTCAAAACTTTTCTGCTGTGTTTATTTTTCTCCCTTTACACCCAGGATAACAGGCCATTTGGACTCCTGGGTTGTAATAGTAGCCTTCAGAAATTTCAACTGAGAATCATTCCAAACCCTTTGTACAACATACGTCAGGACCATCTGGAAGTATGTGGCACCAGTATGGAGCCCGTACCTGAAAAAAAAAATATAAGAAACTGGAGAAAAAGCAGCAGTATGCAACTAGACTTGTTCCAGACCTAAGGGGCATGAAGTGTGAGGAGAGGCAAACAGAATGTAATCTAACAACATCGGAGTAAAGAAGAACCAAGGAAGACATAATAGTATACAAAATACTCAGTGAAATTGACAGAGTAAATGGGGACAGGCTATTAAAGAGGTAAGAATCAGGTACTCAGGGATACAGCTGGAAGTTAAAGACACAGATGAGCCAGAGATGTTAAGAAGTATTTCTTCAGTTTCAGAAGGATTGGGAAGTGGAATGTTCTCAATGTGGTGGAGGCAGGTTCCATACATAGTTTTAAGAATGGGTACAATAGGGACTATGAGGCTAGGAGGGGCTGAATCTGGCAAGTGGCAAGGTAAGAGACAGGGCTAGGATTTGAGACTCGACCCATGTAATCACAAATTGGTGAGTTTTTTTTTTTTTTTTCAACAAGTCGGCCGTCTCCCACTGAGGCAGGGTGACCCAAAAAAGAAAGAAAATCCCCAAAAAGAAAATACTTTCATCATCAATCAACACTTTCACCACACTCACACATTATCACTGTTTTTGCAGAGGTGCTCAGAATACAAGAGTTTAGAAGCATATACATGTAAAGATACACAACTTATCCTTCCAAACTGCCAATATCCCAAACCCCTACTTTAAAGTGCAGGCATTGTACTTCCCATTTCCAGGACTCAAGTCCGACTATATGAAAATAACCGGTTTCCCTGAATCCCTTCACTAAATAATACCCTGCTCACACTCCATCAGATCGTCAGGTCCCAGGTACCATTCGTCTCCATTCACTCCTATCTAACACGCTCACGCACGCTTGCTGGAAGTCCAAGCCCCTCACCCACAAAACCTCCTTTACCCCCCTCTCTCCAACCCTTTCGAGGACGACCCCTACCCCGCCTTCCTTCCCCTATAGATTTATATGCTTTCCATGTCATTCTACTTTGATACATTCTCTCTAAATGACCAAACCACCTCAACAACCCCTCTTCTGCCCTCTGACTAATACTTTTATTAACTCCACACCTTTTCCTAATTTCCACACTCCGAATTTTCTGCATAATATTTACACCACACATTGCCCTTAAACAGGACATCTCCACTGCCTCCAACTATCTCCTCGCTGCTGCATTTACCACCCAAGCTTCACACCCATATAAGAGTGTTGGTACTACTATACTTTCATACATTCCTTTCTTTGCCTCCATAGATAACGTTTTTTGACTCCACATATACCTCAACGCACCGCTCACCTTTTTTCCCTAATCAATTCTATGATTAACCTCACCCTTCATAAATCCATCCGCCGACACGTCAGCTCCCAAGTATCTGAAAACATTCACTTCTTCCATACTCCTCCTCCCCAATTTGATATCCAATTTTTTTTTATCTAAATCATTTGATACCCTCATCACCTTACTCTTTTCTATGTTCACTTTCAACTTTCTACCTTTACTCACATTCCCAAACTCATCCACTAACCTTTGCAATTTTTCTTTAGAATCTCCCATGAGCACAGTATCATCAGCAAAAAGTAACTGTGTCAATTCCCATTTTGAATTTGATTCCCCAAAATTTAATCCCACCCCTCTCCCGAACACCCTAGCATTTACTTCTTTTACAACCCCATCTATAAATATATTAAACAACCATGGTGACATTACACATCCCTGTCTAAGACCTGTTTTTACCGGGAAGTAGTCTCCCTCTCTTCTACACACCCTAACCTGAGCCTCACTATCCTCATAAAAACTCTTTACAGCATTTAATAACTTACCACCAATTATATATAGTACTTGCAACATCTGCCACATTGCTCCTGTATCCGCTCTATCATATGCCTTTTCTAAATTCACAAATGCAATAAAAACTTCCCTACCTTTATCTAAATACTGTTCACATATATGCTTCAATGTAAACACTTGATCTACACATCCCCTACCCACTCTGAAACCTCCTTGCTCATCCGCAATCCTACATTCTGTCTTACCTCTTATTCTTTCAATTATAACCCTACCGCACACTTTTCCTGGTATACTCAGTAAACTTATTCCTCTATAATTTTTACAATCTCTTTTGTCCCCCTTCCCTTTTTATAAAGGGACTATACATGCTCTCTGCCAATCCCTAGGTACCTTCCCCTCTTTCATACATTTATTAAACAAAAGTACCAACCACTCCAACACTATATCCCCCCCCCTGCTTTTAACATTTCTGTCGTGATCCCATCAGTTCCAGCTGCTTTACCCCCTTTCATTCTACGTAATGCCTCACGTACCTCCCCCACACTTACATTCTGCTCTTCTTCACTCCTAAAAGATGGTATACCTCCTTGGCCAGTGCATGAAATTACTGCCTCCCTTTCTTCCTCGACATTTAAAAGTTCCTCAAAATATTCTCGCCATCTACCTAATACCTCCATCTCCCCATCTACTAACTCCCCTACTCTGTTTTAACTGACAAATCCATACTTTCCCTAGGCTTTCTTAACTTTTTAACTCCAAAATTTTTTCTTATTTTCATTAAAATTTCTTGACAGTGCCTCTCCCACTCTATCATCTGCTCTCCTTTTGCACTCTCTCACCACTCTCTTCACCTTTCTTTTACTCTTCATACACTCTACTCTTCTTATAACACTTCTGTTTTGTAAAAACCTCTCATAAGCTACCTTTTTCTCTTTTATCACACCCGTTACTTCATCATTCCACCAATCACTCCTCTTTCCTCCTGCCCCCACCCTCCTATAACCACAAACTTCTGCCCCACATTCTAATACTGCATTTTTAAAACTATTCCAATCCAGTTGGTGAGTACATGCATGAAATACATGTTAGTGGATGAGTTTGGGTGTGTGTGTAAAGGTAGAAAGTTGAAAGTGAACATAGAAAAGAGTAAGGTGATGAGGGCATCAAATGATTTAGATAAAGAAAAATTTGATATCAAATTGGGGAGGAGGAGTATGGAAGAAGTGAATGTTTTCAGATACTTGGGAGTTGACGTGTCGGCGGATGGATTTATGAAGGATGAGGTTAATCATAGAATTGATGAGGGAATAAAGGTGAGTGGTGTGTTGAGGTATATGTGGAGACAAAAAAACGTTATCTATGGAGGCAAAGAAGGGAATGTATGAAAGTATAGTAGTACCAACACTCTTATATGGGTGTTAAGCTTGGTTTGTGAATGCAGCAGCGAGGACGCGGTTGGAGGCAGAGATGTCCTGTCTAAGGGCAGTGTGTGGTGTAAATATTATGCAGAAAATTCGGAGTGTGGAAATTAGGAGAAGGTGTGGAGTTAAAAGTATTAGTCGGAGGGCTGAAGAGGGGTTGTTGAGGTGGTTTGGTCATTTAGAGAGAATGGATCAAAGTAGAATGACATGGAGAGCATATAAATTTGTAGGGGAAGGGAGGTGGAGTAGGGGTTTCCTCAAAAAGGTTGGAAGGAAGAGGTAATGGAGGTTTTTATGGGCGAGGGGCTTGGACTTCCAGCAGGCATGAATGAGCGTGTTCGATAGGAGTGAATGGAGACGAATGGTATTTGGGACCTGATGATCTGTTGGAGTGTGAACAGGGTAATATTTAGTGAAGGGATTCAGGGAAACCGGTTATTTTTATATAGCCAGACTTGAGTCCTGGAAATGGGAAGTACAGTGCCTGCAGTCTAAAGGAGGGGTTCGGGATATTGGCAGTTTGGAGGGATATGTTGTGTATCTTTATATGTACATATATGCTTCTAAACTGTTGTGTTCTGAGCTCCTTTGCAAAAACAGTGATTATGTGTGAGTGTGGTGAAAGTGTTGAATGATGAAAGTATTTTCTTTTTGGGGATTTTCTTTCTTTTTTGGGTCACCCTACCTCAGTGGGAGATGGCCGACTTGTTAAAAAAAAAAAAGTATGAAATATATTTATATTTTATCATAATTATTTATCTTTTTGCATTTAGATTGTTATTGTTAGCACAGTTTATTATTTATAGAAGTTTAAACATGTAAATTCTTATTCACTGTTTAAAGGTGTGGTGAAGGATGCTGACACTGGAGAAGAATTAGAAGGAATATCTGTGAGTGTAAAAGAACTGAACTACAATGTGACAACTTCCAAGCATGGAGAATATTGGAGATTGCTTCTGCCAGGAAATTATACCTTAGTGGCTAAAGGATATGGGTATGTATACCAATAGTAAGATTTTTTGAGGCTTAGATGTATTCTAGTGTGAAAATTTGGTTTTAGATATTTAAGTACATGTGTGTTTATGAGGCAAATTATTGTCAGTTATACAACATTTTCCTTGTTTAAATTGTGATAGCTATTTTTTAACCATCATAGAGCTTTACAAATGCTCAGACTTCTTTTAGAAAAATACTATACTTCTCTATTTACCATGTTTTTTGTATTGTAATTTGAAATGGAAAGTTTCCAGGGTCCAGAGGCCAAATTTCAAAGTGTGCACCAGGGTCTAAGAATTTTTAAAAAATAAATTTGTTATTTTTTCTTATGAAATGGTAGAGAATCTTTTTCTGAAGGTAATAAAACAAAAAGTATGAAATTTGATGGAAAATTGACGAAATTATGCTCTCGCGAATTTTGATGTGTCTGATATTTACGCATCGGCGATTTTGCTGAATTTGACTCCCATTTAGGCCAGTTACATTATTCCAGTCGACCAAATTCTTAGCTATTTCACTAGTATTACTTCTATTCTATCGATTGAGCACAAGAATTCGCCAAGTGAACTATATCAACTACAAAATAAAGTGATTGGAAATTGGTAATTTGGCCAATTTAATGCAAACTTCAAAATACTCCAGTTTCAAAATAGGGTCCAGAATAAACAATGCAGGCATTCCTGGCACTAAACTGACATTTCCTCTGTTCATTAGTTACGTTTTGAGGCTTTACAAATGAATTCCATTTTATTTTTTATTCACATAATGAATTTTTATTCAAACCAAAAAATAGAAGATTTACTGTTATGCAATATTGTAATAATTGTATAAATAATATCACCACATTTGTGAATGTATATTAGACCCACCAGCAGGCGTGTATTAGACGTGTGAGGTCATTTGAACATTGGCAGAAATTTAACATTTCCGCTAATTTGAGCACAGTTTCAAGCCATTTCCAGTACTAAAACCAATCAAAATCATCTCTATTTCTGTAATATATTTTCCATTCTATCAAATGAGACCAAGAAATTGCAAATAGAACTATAAAAAACATACGAAAAACACTGCAAAGTCGCTGTTTTAATCGAAAATTATGGTCTCGTTTTTTTTCTCTCGTTATGCACTGTGTGCTGCAGGATTTGTTTTATGTGGTGCACACATACCACATAGATGTATTCTCTCATATCTAGGCCAAAATTTAATGCTCACAGCTTATCAGAGTGAGCTGAGCTCATTGCGTAGATCTACGGTTTAGACCCTCAACGTAAAGCCGTAGATCTACGGCACAGACCCTCAAAGGGTTAACATGCAAGTTTTATTTTTAATTTCTTTCTGGATATTTACTATAATAGATTTTCATTAGTAGTCATAAAATTGATATTTACAATGTTTTAATAATAGCATTAATTTAAAATATAAGCAGATGTAGGCAAATGGAGAGTGGCTGCAATGTATACAAATTGAGTGTTCATAAATTAGTCATGTGCAACTCTTGGGTATCTTTATTGAGAAAACATTTCACCATGCAGTGGCTTCATCAGACTCCAGGCTGAGGGACTGATTATCTCAAACTCCTTCTGATCTTCTCCATTCTTCTTTGTATATGACTGATAAAGCCACTGTGTGGCAAAATATTTCCTCAATAAAGATACCCAAATGTTGCACATATGTCTTAATTCATCAACTTGTCAGTTCTCTGAATCATTTATCTAAACTGAGTGTTATGGGATTTTGTGTAGTAACATTTGTTTAGTGAACAGTACTCTCAAAAATATTTACATGTACATGAAGTAGATACGAAATGTAAACTCTGAACGTTTATATAATTTGTTTTCGAGTTGGAAATCAAAGTGTGTGTCAAGATGGTGGGAAGAAATACTGTTCAATTCAAACCACTGTTCTGGATATTGAAGCGTGTTGGTCAAGAGTGTTGGTCAATTAAAGATTGGTGCGGGGGTTCATCAGCTAACAAGTAAGACATGTGACTGAAAATTTTTTATAATTCACATTCAAAATTGGGAATCTGTTTCTTACCGACACCTATGATATAACTGGAGATGTTTCCAAACCATGATGTTCCATAATATCCCCACTCTGAAGGAAGGGTGGAGATGTTGCAATTCAGAGGCCCAGCTGAACTGTGATGGCAGCACATTTCTGACAAGACAATGAATCAGTGATGATGAAGTGCTTCTTTTGTTTTGGGTCCCCCTACTTTGATAGTAAATCGCTGGTGTGTTAATTAACCCCTTAACTGTCCAAACGTAGATCTACGTTCTTACCGCTTGCGCTCTAAACGTAAATCAACGTTTTATTTTTCCTGCCTCCAAATTTATGACGATTGGCCTGAGATGCCTGGTCAGTTTAGAATGGGTCTTAACTCTCGGTGTGCACAGTATTAAAAAAATCTGGGACTACTTAGTACCTTGTGGGAGCACCGGTTCAGTTGAATGCCAGCTAGACCAAAGAGCATGGCAAACACCAGGGATTCAATGATGTGATGTATTGACGCTCCCCTTTTAAGAGGAAAGTGATGTTGACCCAGAGTTTAGTGGCTTTGAGATGGATGTGGGCACAAATGGTCGAGGAAATATAAAAAAAACCTCGATAATAACCCATGTGCAGCATTTGTGCAACATCCTTTCAATTTTGATACCACTGGTAGTGTCATCTTGCTGGAGTGTCCTATAACCTATGCCCTAAGTAAAGACAAGCAATTCTGGAACATGTGTAATACGTGTTTGGCAGGCCAGGTGGCTGGGTGGCTGATTAACTTTGGTTGTCTCTGTCTCCGTCTGTCTGTCTGTATCTATGTCTATCTCTGTCTGTCTCTCTCTTTATTTCACAGATACACATAAATAGTTATTATTAAATAGTTATTATTCCAGAAAAGTGCTATACTGTGCTTGTAGATGTAAGGCATAATAAGCATGGCTGGCAAGTAATATGCATTTTCACTTGTTCAGGAATCAGATGTGATGACTCTGCATCATTTGTAATACCTGTTAGTTTATGAGCAGCTCTCTGAGAGAGAGAGAGAGAGACAAGCAGACAGAGACACAGGAAGACAGACACACAGGCAGACAGAAAGACAGATAAGAGCTAGACAGATAGACAAATAGACATACAGATAGACAGAAACAGATAGACATGTTTATATGTAACAGTGAAAACAAACAAAGCCAAGGCAGTGCATGATCGTCAGGTGTCACGCCACTGCTGCACTGTCAGCAGTGGAGTGACACTCATCTTACACCATGCTTCAGGGACTTTCATGTATACTTCAGCATGTCTAAAACATTGCTGGGACCTATAAATACTTTGTATATACGTACAGTGGACCCTCGACTAATGATATTATTTCATTTCAGACGTCTGTTTGGGTGCCATTACCGACCGAATTTGTTCCCATAAGGAATATTGTGAAATAGATTAGTCCGTTTCAGACTCCCAAAAATTCGTGTACTAAAGCACTTACAAAAATGCACTTACATAACGGGTTGAGTTGGGAGCTGATCGTTAGTCGAGGGTCCACTATTTCTAGACAATAGTAGGTGACAGGTGCAGGTGAAAATGTTCATCTGCCAGTGTGTGTGACTATTTGAGTACAATTTCAGTACCTAATATTAGTGTCAGAACAAACATTGGCTATGAAATCACAAGAACTACTACAAATTGTAATTATCAGAACATAAAAATTATTTAAATTAAAAAAAGAGGAAAAAAGGTGTATTGGCAATACTTCTGCAAGCGGCAGGACTCCATGTTGCCGTCAGGTGAGCATTCAGCGCCAACTTTGTGGTCTTACATCTTGGTAAGTGCTGACCTGAAAATTTTTGGGGGCCTTATTTTTTTTTTTTTTTTTTTTCAACAAGTCGGCCGTCTCCCACCGAGGCAGGGTGACCCAAAAAAAGAAAGAAAATCCCCAAAAAGAAAATACTTTCATCATCATTCAACACTTTCACCACACTCGCACATTATCACTGTTTTTGCAGAGGTGCTCAGAATACAACAGTTTAGAAGCATACACATATAAAGATACACAACATATCCCTCCAAACTGCCAATATCCCAAACCCCTCCTTTAAAGTGCAGGCATTGTACTTCCCATTTCCAGGACTCAAGTCCGACTATATGAAAATAACCGGTTTCCCTGAATCCCTTCACTAAATATTACCCTGCTTACACTCCAACAGATCGTCAGGTCCCAAGTACCATTCGTCTCCATTCACTCCTATCTAACACGCTCACGCGCGCTTGCTGGAAGTCCAAGCCCCTTGCCCACAAAACCTCCTTTACCCCCTCTCTCCAACCCTTTCGAGGATGACCTCTACCCCGCCTTCCTTCCCCTATAGATTTATATGCTTTCCATGTCATTCTACTTTGATCCATTCTCTCTAATTGACCAAACCACCTCAACAACCCCTCTTCTGCCCTCTGACTAATACTTTTATTAACTCCACACCTTTTCCTAATTTCCACACTCCGAATTTTCTGCATAATATTTACACCACACATTGCCCTTAAACAGGACATCTCCACTGCCTCTAACCATCTCCTCGCTGCTGCATTTACCACCCAAGCTTCACACCCATATAAGAGTGTTGGTACTACTATACTTTCATACATTCCCTTCTTTGCCTCCATAGATAACATTTTTTTGACTCCACATATACCTAAACGCACCACTCACCTTTTTTCCCTCATCAATTCTATGATTAACCTCATCCTTCATAAATCCATCCGCCGACACGTCAACTCCCAAGTATCTGAAAACATTCACTTCTTCCATACTCCTCCTCCCCAATTTGATATCCAATTTTTCTTTATCTAAATCATTTGACACCCTCATCACCTTACTCTTTTCTATGTTCACTTTCAACTTTCTACCTTTACACACATTCCCAAACTCATCCACTAACCTTTGCAATTTTTCTTTAGAATCTCCCATAAGCACAGTATCATCAGCAAAAAGTAACTGTGTCAATTCCCATTTTGAATTTGATTCCCCAAAATTTAATCCCACCCCTCTCCCGAACACCCTAGCATTTACTTCCTTTACAACCCCATCTATAAATATATTAAACAACCATGGTGACATTACACATCCCTGTCTAAGACCTACTTTTACCGGGAAGTAGTCTCCCTCTCTTCTACACACCCTAATCTGAGCCTCACTATCCTCATAAAAACTCTTTACAGCATTTAATAACTTACCACCTATTCCATATACTTGCAACATCTGCCACATTGCTCCTCTATCCACTCTATCATATGCCTTTTCTAAATCCATAAATGCAATAAAAACTTCCCTACCTTTATCTAAATACTGTTCACATATATGCTTTAATGTAAACACTTGATCTACACATCCCCTACCCACTCTGATACCTCCTTGCTCATCCGCAATCCTACATTCTGTCTTACCTCTAATTCTTTCAATTATAACCCTACCGTACACTTTTCCTGGTATACTCAGTAAACTTATTCCTCTATAATTTTTACAGTCTCTTTTGTCCCCTTTCCCTTTATATAAAAGGACTATACATGCTCTCTGCCAATCCCTAGGTACCTTCCCCTCTTTCATACATTTATTAAACAAAAGTACCAACCACTCCAACACTATATCCCCCCCTGCTTTTAACATTTCTGTCATGATCCCATCAGTTCCAGCTGCTTTACCCCCTTTCATTTTACGTAATGCCTCACGTACCTCCCCCACACTTACATTCTGCTCTTCTTCACTCCTAAAAGATGGTATACCTCCCTGACCAGTGCATGAAATTACTGCCTCTCTTTCTTCCTTAACATTTAAAAGTTCCTCAAAATATTCTCGCCATCTACCTAATACCTCCATCTCCCCATCTACTAACTCCCCTACTCTGTTTTTATCTGACAAATCCATACTTTCCCTAGGCTTCCTTAACTTGTTTAACTCACTCCAAAATTTTTTCTTATTTTCATTAAAATTTCTTGACAGCGCTTCTCCCACTCTATCATCTGCTCTCCTTTTGCACTCTCTCACCACTCTTTACCTTTCTTTTACTCTCCATATACTCTGCTCTTCTTATAACACTTCTGCTTTGTAAAAACCTCTCATAAGCTACCTTTTTCTCTTTTATCAGACCCTTTACTTCATCATTCCACCAATCACTCCTCTTTCCTCCTGCCCCCACCCTCCTATAACCACAAACTTCTGCCCCACATTCTAATACTGCATTTTTAAAACTATTCCAACCCTCTTCAACCCCCCCACTACTCATCTTTGCACTAGCCCACCTTTCTGCCAATAGTCGCTTATATCTCACCCGAACTTCCTCCTCCCTTAGTTTATACACTTTCACCTTCCTCTTACTTGTTGTTGCCACCTTCCTCTTTTCCCATCTACCTCTTACTCTAACTGTAGCTACAACTAAATAATGATCCGATATATCAGTTGCCCCTCTATAAACATGTACATCCTGGAGCCTACCCATCAACCTTTTATCCACCAATACATAATCTAATAAACTACTTTCATTACGTGCTACATCATACCTTGTATATTTATTTATCCTCTTTTTCATAAAATATGTATTACTTATTACCAAATCTCTTTCTACACATAGCTCAATTAAAGGCTCCCCATTTACATTTACCCCTGGCACCCCAAATTTACCTACTACTCCCTCCATAATATTTTTACCCACTTTAGCATTGAAATCCCCAACCACCATTACTCTCACACTTGATTCAAAACTCCCCACACATTCACTCAACATTTCCCAAAATCTCTCTCTCTCCTCTACACTTCTCTCTTCTCCAGGTGCATACACGCTTATTATAACCCACTTTTCACATCCAATCTTTATTTTACTCCACATAATCCTTGAATTAATACATTTATAGTCCCTCTTTTCCTCCCATAGCTTATCCTTCAACATTATTGCTACTCCTTCTTTAGCTCTAACTCTATTTGAAACCCCTGACCTAATCCCATTTATTCCTCTCCACTGAAACTCTCCCACCCCCTTCAGCTTTGTTTCACTTAAAGCCAGGACATCCAGCTTCTTCTCATTCATAACATCCACAATCATCTCTTTCTTATCATCTGCACAACATCCACGCACATTCAGACTTCCCACTTTGACAATTTTCTTCTTCTTTTTCTTTTTAGTAATCTTTACAGGAAAAGGGGTTACTAGCCCATTGTTCCCGGCATTTTAGTTGACTTTTACAACACGCATGGCTTACGGACCAAAGATTCTTATTCCACTTCCCCATGGGGGCCTTATTACACTCAGAAAATTGTCCTCTTTAATTTAAAAAAATATTCGGAGTGCTGGGCAAGAGACTGTAGATCTATGTTTTTATTTTTTTTTTTAGTGAAGTTACATACAATGTACAGTACTCAAAAGAGCCCTTCATGCCCCATTCCTCCCTCTGTCCTTTCCTAATGCTGGGTCAACTTATTTATTTATTTATTTTATTTATTTATTATTATTTGGACATGATACATAGTTGTACAAAGAAATACAGTGGTTGAGTGTACATGCCAAAAGCCTCTTGTATGTAGAGCATTATGGGCAGGCTTAAAATTATCTTAAGATTAACTAAACAATGATATATTCAGTGGTAAAAATTACAGTAAACAAATTACAACATGAAGTACAAATGAGTATTTCAAATAAGAAGCTTTATAGTTGTACAAATTTGTAGCACAGTAGTTTATAATATAATCGGTCAAATTGAATAAAATCAACGATTTGTAGTGCAGAAACAGGTCATATGGTCATTTGATGAGTTACTGTGCATTCAAGAGAATTGAGTATTCTATTAGGTAATGTAATTACGAATAACATAGTTTGATAGAGTCACAGGTTATACATTTATGAGATACAGTTATTCAGTATTTATTTAGTTGTGGGTGAGTGGTTTTTAAGAAGAGTCTTGAATTGATAAACAGACAGTATTTTTTTTATATTCACAGGTAATGAATTCCAGATTTTTGGGCCTTTTATGTGCATTGCGTTTTTACATAGTGTGAGATGAACACGAGGAACATCAAAGAGTGATCTGTGTCTTGTGTTATGATCATGTGTTCTGTTGAGGTTGGTAAGGAGAAGTTTAGGGGGAGGGTTTATATCCGAGTTAAGTGTTCTGTGTATGTAGTAGGTACTTATGTGATGATGGGGCTTGAGTGGCTTGTGCCTAGGAGCAGGGGCCTCATTTGTGAGGGGTGCTACTCTCCCCATAGAGTGTTAGTCTGAACAAGAGCCCAGTGTTTCTTATGGTATAAATGGTGGGGATTTTTTTCCTTTCATCTAAATTTGCTGATGCTTTGTGGCTGTTGACACGGACAGAATTAGGGATAGGGATTGTTGAATTAAAAAAAAAATACTCCTTAGTATAGCACTTCTCATTAAAGTATGCCAAGTGGATACAAGTGGATATTGGCAGTTTGGAGGGATATGTTGTGTATCTTTATACGTATATGCTTCTGAACTGTTGTATTCTGAGCACCTTTGCAAAAGCAGTGATAATGTGTGAGTGTGGTGAAAGTGTTGAATGATGATGAAAGTATTTTCTTTTTGGGGATTTTCTTTCTTTTTTGGGTCACCCTGCCTCGGTGGGAGACGGCCGACTTGTTGAAAAAAAAAAAAAAAAAAAGTGGATACTTTAATGTTTGAGGGAGACAACTTGTAGTGAGATGTCTCAGAATTTCCTAAGGCTACTGTTTGAGTCTTAAATACCTTCTAGGCTTGTTTAGTAGACAGATTTGAGTCTGGACTCCCTGTGTCATGTAGTCTTGAGTTCTGAGTTTGCTGGATTTATGGCTATAACTGAATATAGGCATGAGTAAGTTTTTTTTTTTTTTTAACAAGTCGGCCGTCTCCCACCGAGGCAGGGTGACCCAAAAAGAAAGAAAATCCCCAAAAAGAAAATACTTTCATCATCATTCAACATTTTCACCTCACTCACACATAATCACTGTTTTTGCAGAGGTGCTCAGAACACAACAGTTTAGAAGCATATACCTATAAAGATACACAACATATCCCTCCAAACTGCTAATATCCTGAACCCCTCCTTTAGAGTGCAGGCATTGTACTTCCCATTTCCAGGACTGAAGTCCGGTTATATAAAAATAACCGGTTTCCCTGAATTTTATTTTTTTTATTATCACACCGGCCGATTCCCACCAAGGCAGGGTGGCCCGAAAAAGAAAAACTTTCACCATCATTCACTCCATCACTGTCTTGCCACTTTACACTCCCAAACTGCAACATTAACACCCCTCCTTCAGAGTGCAGTCATCTCCAGGACTCAAGTCCGGCCTGCCGGTTTCCCTGAATCCCTTCACTAAATCTTACCCTGCTCACACTCCAACAGATCGTCAGGTCCCAAATACCATTCGTCTCCATTCACTCCTATCGAACACGCTCATGCATGCCTGCTGAAAGTCCAAGCCCCTCGCCCACAAAACCTCCCTTACTCCTTCCTTCCAACCTTTTTGAGGATGACCCCTACCCCACCTTCCTTCTCCTACAGATTTAAATGCTCTCCATGTCATTCTGCTTTGATCCATTCTCTCTAAATGACCAAACCACCTCAACAACCCCTCTTCAGCCCTCTGACTAATACTTTTATTAACTCCACACCTTCTCCTAATTTCCACACTCCGAATTTTCTGCATAATATTTGCACCACACATTGCTCTTAGACAGGACATCTCCATTGCCTCCAACCGCCTCCTCGCTGCTGCATTCACAACCCAAGCTTCACACCCATATAAGAGTGTTGATACTACTATACTTTTATACATTCCCTTCTTTGCCTCCATAGATAACGTTTTTTGACTCCACATATACCTCAACGCACCACTCACCTTTTTTCCCTCATCAATCCTATGATTAACCTCATCCTTCATAAATCCATCCGCCGACACGTCAACTCCCAAGTAAGTTGCTGACAAAAAAACAATTGCACAATCATTGAATTACTTAAGGCAGGCTATCAAATGAAGGAAACAGCAGAAGCCATTGCTGTATGAGTGTTCAGTTCAGACCTGGTTAAATTATTTTGTTGAGGATAGTGTTAGTGAGATGCCAACAACAAAAGCACATTCCAGAGAAGCCTAGAAAAATGTCCCCACTAACGTTAACTGTAGTAATGTATTTAGAATTGCTCTGTGGATATGTGAGGTAATGGATCATCAACAGCAAAAGCCTTGTTGTCCAGGCAAGCACCAGACAAGTCTAGCCCAAAGCTGGATTGCTGGAGTAAGAAAACTCTCTTAAACCAGTTACTGGTCACTCCATCTCTTCCATTCCCTCTTTCATGCTATCCCTTCTACTGTTTCATTCACTTTACCCCCCTACCCCTCACTGTTGTTGTTGAAGGCAGTAAGTATGGGATGGTGATAATGAGGGAAGTGCAGGTACATACTGTAGAGGGAAAGGAAGGATTTTGGTGGGATTATTCAGTACCTGGACACTTGGCAAAGAAAGTTGTAGTGTGGCTAAGCATATGCCTGGGTTACTGGTGTGGGAGGGAAGATTGTGTTAAGTATTACAGGTACCTGGGCATGTGGTGGGGTGATGTGGCATGAGTAAGCTGAACTGTCAGCCTCAATTGCATGTAAGACACAATTGCCTCACCATGCAACAGATCAACACATTTAGAGTACTGACCAAACTGTAACAAACAGATGTGATCCTACCAAATGCAAAACATGAATATAGTACATAAAATATCAGTTAGCTGGACTTGAGTCCTGGAGGTGGGAAGTACAGTGCCTGCACTTTCAAGAAGGGGTTTGGGATACTGGCTGTTTTGAGTGACATCTAGACTGTCATATCTGGGCACCTTTGCAAAGACAGTGATTACGTGTGAATGATGATGAAAGTGCAGAATGATGGTGAAAGTGTTTTTCTTTTTTGGGTCACCCTGCTTCGGTGGGAGGCGGCCAGTGTGAGAAAAAAAAAAGTACGTAAGTTAAAAATAAATTTTTTTTTCATGAACTATAGTATATTTCGTATTTACATTCACAATTACTAAATACAGTTCATTACCATCAGGACATACTTCCATGGAACATGCACAAAATGTAAGTACATTTGGTGAAAATTTGAAAGGAAAAGAATTTCTGGAAAAAATTCTATTTGAATGTTTGCAATGTTCATGTCTGCAGATTAGTATTCATAAATTAAAGTGCTCTAGCTGTAAGTGCAGATGCTTGTAATGGATGATTGTAAGTGTGGAATTGCTGTATTGACATTTACTGATACAGGTCCACAACCCTTTATCAGAAATTCTGAAATTGGAAATGTTCCGAAAACGAAGGTTTTTCATGAAGTGCGGAGCGTCAGTCATCTCAATGCTGGGTCACGTTGCCACGTGGTGGCATTGAGAATCATTCTGAACTTTGAAAAATTCTGAAATTCAGAACAATACTGGCCCCAAGGGTTTTGGATGAAGGGTTGTGGACCTGTAATGATTTGTAAACATTTGTATTAATAATGTTTCTTGTTATAATGACATTCCATAAGGAATGAAAAACTCTGAACATGCATGTAATAATACAAAGATCCTATTCAAGATAATGAAAATAAACCATACCATGGGCAGGATTTGAACCCGCGGTCAGAGAGTCTCAAAACTCCAGACCGCAAT
Source organism: Cherax quadricarinatus (assembly GCF_038502225.1). Lineage (NCBI taxonomy): Eukaryota > Metazoa > Arthropoda > Malacostraca > Decapoda > Parastacidae > Cherax > Cherax quadricarinatus. The sequence continues at coordinate 15,460,136 of NC_091297.1, read as the reverse complement.
CGTGTCATTACGATTTCGTGAGTAATGAAAATAATTGTATCCTGCAGGAAAACCTGGATAGATTGAGCAAGTGGAGTGGTAAATGGAGGATGGAATTTAACATTGAGATGTTGCATTTAGTAGAAATGAAAGTAAATATGGGTCACTTAAAGAGTATGCAATACTAAATTGCTATTTATAAAGGAGGTCTGCAGTTATTTGCTTGTATGTTTTTTTTATGTAAGTTGGTAAACCTCATACATAAATTTTACATTGCATTCTATATAAATTATACTGAAGCCAAAACAAATGGCTTTTGGGACTTGATGAGCTGTTGGAGTGTGAGCAAGGTAATATTTTGTGAAGGGATTCAAGGAAACTGGCTAGCCAGAGTTGGGAAGTACAATGCCTTCACTCTAAAGGAGGAGTTTGGGATATTTGCTGTTTGGAAGGACATCTGAACTGTCAAATCTGCATGCCTCTGGCAAGACAGTGATAATGTCAATGATGGTGAAAGTGTTTCTTGTTCAGATTACCCTGCCTCGGTGGGAGATGACTAATGTGTTTAAAAAAAGCTTTTTCAATTATTATGTATGTACCTGCACAACCCTGAATCATAATTTTAATCTCTAGACTATATAATATTATTAAAAAAAAAATATGCTAATATGAACTTTTACAGGAAGGAATAGTGTTGTTATAAGCCTGTGTGTGTTAAAATTACGATTTTGATTTTATGGTTCACAGTGGAACCTCATTTTTATGTTTAGGATATTTGGTAGAATGCAAATACCAATTGTGATCACTCATCTGTAGTGGAAGACAGTTGACTGGGGTCTGTGCTCATCAAAGATAGGTAAACAGTGGAGAAGAAGATAAAGGAGGCTGATATGTGAGGCTTGGAGTCCAATGGCATCGCGATTGAGCGTGTTTGATAGGATGAATGGAGACAGGAATGTTTTTAACTCCTTTCAGGTCCAAGGCCCAAATCTGATTACATACATCTAGTGTCCATAATTTCTAAAAATATTTTTATTTTTTCTTTATGAAATCGGAAGAATCTTTTGTGAAGGTAATAAAATCAGAAAGTACGAATTTGATGTAAAAAATTGAGAAAATTATGCTCGTTGTAAATTTGATGTGTGTCAGCGATATTTAGTTGAATAGGCGATTTTCCGACTTAGCTCCTATTTTAGGCAATTAATTGATTCCAATCTGAGTACAAGATTCAGCTAATTTCACTAGTATTACTTCATTCTATCGATTGAGCAACAAGAAATCGCCAAGTCAACTGTTCCAACTACAAAATAAAGTGATGGAGAATTGTTAATTTGTAGCACCTTTGAACAAAGTTCAAAATATTAATTTCAAATAGGGTCGAGAATGAGAAATGTAAGCACTTCCTGCAATAAGAAACTTTCTGGTATGTAGTAGTTTTGAGGCTTTAAAATAAATTCCATTTGATTTTTTTATTCACATAATGAATTTTTATATAAACTTTAAAAAGAGAAAATTTACTGATTATGCAATACATGTATGATAATTGTAGTAAATATCATCAGTCATGTTTTGAATGTATATTAGATCACTCTAGCACACTGAGGGTATTAGAATGACGTGAAGAGAGTTTGTTTACTACTAGAATACGGCAAAAATTTAACATTTTGCTACTTTGAGTCAGTTTCAAGCATTTCAGTGCTAAAACAATCAAATCATTCTCTATTTCATGTACAATGTCTTCGCATTTAATAATGAGACTAAGGAAAAGTACATAAATTACAACTATAAAAAATAAGAAAAAAGACAGAAAGTTGACTGTTAAATCAAAAAATGTGATTTTCATTTTTTCGTCTTATTATACACAGTGTGCTAGAGATCTGTTTTAGTGGTCAACATACCACATAGAGTATTATTCATATCTAGGCCCAAATGTACCACTATTAGTTTATCTAGAGTAGACTTGAGCTCATGGGATCAGGTTTGGACACATCTGTACAAGAAGCCGTGAGATCTGGATGGACGGAGTCCATGAAAGGGTAATACATTGACTGGTAGTTGGAGGTGAGCAGAACATTTATGAAGGGGTTCAAAGTTGGAAACGGATGAGTCCTGGAGATGGGAAGCATCAAGTGCCTATTGAAGGAAGGGGATAATGGCAGTAAAAACTGTAGTGATAAGCACCCTTCTGGCAAGACAAGTGATGAGTGAATGATGGTGAAAGTTTGCGTTTTGCAGAGCCACCCTGCTTGGAGTAGGGAATGGCCAGTGTAAGTGAAAAATAAAAAAAATATAGCTAAAGAGTAATGCATCTATGTGGAAGTGCACACAGTAAACAATCTGCAGATCAAGTGTATAATGAGAGAAGAAATAAGACTGAGACTGATTTCATTAGAAACAGCTAATTTGCAGTGTTTTTCACTGTTTTTTATAATTGTATTTGGATTTAACTTGGTCTCACTGATTAGATAGAAGAAAATATACAAAGTAAAGTGTTTTGTTGAGTTTTGGGATTCTGAAAATGAGCTGAATGTGAAAGGTAGTCGAAGAAATAAAGGTTACAAAATGTTATGGATGTTCAAGATAAAATGAATCGATTGAGACGGTATGAATACGACATTTGGGAGCTGGTGGAGGTCTGAATATATTTTGATAAAAGTGAGTGATGATAGTCTTAACACTTATTCCAGTATTGGCATAAAGGAAATCTTATATTTTGGTTTGAATAAAATGTTTATGTGAATAAAAACTAAATGGAATCATTTACATCAAAATTCGTGAGAGCATAATTTCGTCAATTTTCCATCAAATTTAGTACTTTTTGTTTTACTACTTTCAGAAAAAGATTCTCTACCATTTCATAAGAAAAAATAACAAAATTTTTTGGGGAAAATTCTTGGACCCTGGTGTGCACTTTGAAATTTGGCCTCTGGACCCTGAAAGGATTAAATGTTCATTTTTTTATTTTATTTAGTTCTCATTGTTTTGTGTATGTAAAACTATAATCTGTAAAAAATGTATTTTTTGTTAATATTTTTGGATGTCTGGAACGGATTAATTTTTTTTTTTTTAACACATCGGCCGAATCCCGCCAAGGCAGGGTGGCCCAAAAAAAATAACTTTCATCATCATTCACTCCATCAATGTCTTGCCAGAATGGTGCTTTACACTACAGTTATAAAACTGCAACATTAACACCCCTCTTTCAGAGTGTAGACACTGTACTTCCCATCTCCAGGACTCAAGTCCAGCCTGCCAGTTTCCCTGTATCCCTTCATAAATATTACTTTGCTCACACTCCAACAGCACATCAAGGATTAAAAACCATTTGTCTCCATTCACTCCTATCAAATACGCTCACGCATGCTTACTGAGAGTCCAGTTCCCGCGCACACAAAACCTCCTTTACCCCCTCCCTCCAACTTTTCATAGGCCGACCCCTACCCTGCCTTCCCTCCACTACAGATTTATACACTCTCGAAGTCATTCTGTTTTGTTCCATTCTCTCTACATGTCCGAACTACCTCAACAACCCCTCCTCAGCCCTCTGGATAATAGTTTTGGTAATCCCACACCTCCTAATTTCCAAACTACAAATTCTCTGCATTATATTCACACTACACATTGCCCTCAGACATGACTTCTCCACTGCCTCCAGCCTTCTCCTCGTTGCAACATTCATCACCCATTAATTGTATTTACATTAATTCTTATGGGAAATATTGCTTTGAATTTAGGCCGTTTAAATTTAGGCCAACCTTCTGGAATGGATTACAGCCGAAAAACAAGGTTCTATTGTATTTCAGTCATTTTGATAGTGTTATATCCAGATTATGGTTTTGACTGCCTTTTTTTGTTTTTGTGTGTGTGTGGGGGGGGGGGGGTAGTGCACTTTCATAATACATTACAAGTGCCTTGTTTGTAAGTTGTTAAATTTACTTCAGATACGAGACTACTACAAATGCAGTAAGCATCGTGAAAGATACAGTCTCTCGTGTGGACCTGAGAATGAAGCGACATGCTCAAGGTGAGTGTGTGCAAGTTATGTTAATAAGGCGACTTATTGTTAGTTGCTTTATACGTATTTGGCAAATGAACTGTTTTTGGCTTTTTCTTAGATGTAATTTAAGTTACTTTATAAGTTTAAAGTAAGATTGTAAATAAATTATAGTATACTGATAACATTTTGCCTTAAAAACTTTGTAAAGTGTTCAGATAAGCATACATCAACAAACATAGACACCTGATTCAATTCCGTCAATTAGATTGTCCCTCACTGTTTGTACCCTACCTATCAGGTGACACCTGACCCACTTGAGTTTTTTTTGCTCGTCTTCTGCCTGTATACAGCTTCTGGAGTAACCTTTGGTGGGGTTATATATCAGATGCTTTCCTACAGTCAAGAATGATGCAGTCCACCCAACCCTGCCATTTTAGCTTTAAATCTGAAACTCTATCCCTAAAGCCATGCCAGTTTTGTTTGATGAATCTTTTCTCTAGGTGTTCTGCCAACCTCTCTTGACAATTTCCTCTAGACTTTTTGAAAATACATCCGTCAGTAAAAGTGATCTGTAGTTCAGGGCATCCTGTGTGTCTCCTTTCTTAAATGTCAGGATACATGCCTTTATCTCAATGTCTGGGATCTGCCCATCGTCCACTCAGTATTTCTGCTCATTCCTTTAGTACCCATGGTGGCATTTTATCATTTGTCACTACTCTTGTTGTGTGTTATTCATTTAGTAGTTTTCCCTCTTTCTCTTTCATAGTTTGAAGAAATTCTAGGTTCTGCATTTATTCTACACTGATAATTCACCTTGTTCTACTCTGAATATTTCCTAACCCTCTCCTCATAGGACATAGCCTTTGCTCCAGGACTAGTCTTGTTGCAAACTGGTGTGTCCGTGCATGCGTAGTACTCTAGAATGCCTCACCAGTGAATCCCCTCAGTGGAGGAGTCTTGATGCTGGTGGGGGTGGGGTGGGGAGCCTGATCCAAGGAACTGGACTTAGCCTCCACTTCGTTGGATTGAACCTGAATGTACCTGATTAAAATAAACAAAAATTCTACAGTGAATCATCCTCTATAAAGGATATTCTTTACTCTTTAGGATGTTTATTGCAATACAATAAGCTACTTGTTTGTACGTAGTGCTACTGAACATTTATTTTTAAATTTTTTATTATAGTTTTGCTTCTCATAAACTTAACTAATTTTAAATTTTTGTTTATCTTTACTTATTGTGTTATTTATTTCTTAATGCTCCAAGGGAATATTAAAAAATCTTCAACAGAGAGCAGTTTGCCTATCATGAAATTTACAAGTGAAAGTACTTACACACCATTATCTCAACGCTCTGAAGATGTGCCTGCGAGAGTTGATAAAACATCAGAGCTGTATGTAACTAGTGTCATCCCAGAGACTACCTCTCTAGCAACTCTTAATGGCTCAGTTACCAATTCTAGTTCTCAGAGTATTAGCCTTTTTAAAGATATAAAGGCTACAAATGATACACATGAGGCAAAGTTTTCTATAAGCCCTCCCCATAATATTACCTTTGGTAATGACGCTGGGTCTAGCAGTGCCGTAAAATATCTGGACAGTTTTAGCACAGATTCTTCAAGTTCAATCGCAGCTCAAGATCTACTTAATATTTCTCTTAATGATCATCTTGCAAATTTGAGTCATCCCAGTACCAAGAATGTTGAGCAGCATGCAACCACAAATGAAGGAAAATCCAAAACAATCCACGATGCTCAATCTTCTTGGAGCTCTGATCATCCCTCGACCATAAGTGATGCCCATCCCGTTACTACAACCTCTGTGATGTCACTTTCTGCCAGTGATGCTTCTCACACATCACCCAGAAATTCTACAAGGTTTACTGACTTCTCAAATGGTGTAAGCCTGACCATTTATAATTATTCATGTGAGTTATGTTGTGTGAGTGTGTAGCTGATGTGACTTTCTTTTCTGGGATAGCTTGCACCCTTAAATGGCATCTGTATTGTGTAGTTTACCTTGGCAGTGTGTGGTATGGCTTTTTACACATGATCATATAGGCATTGCACTGCACCAAGAGTCAGGTTGTGGTACTGGCTTGGCATAAATCATTATGAATTATGCTCATCCTTGTTACATGCTTTGTTTGATTTGTGTAGTTCTCTTATTGTTAAGTGTGTACATTTCTGGATTAATTAAATAGCTGTTTGATAAGTAAATGAGCAACAGTAGAATTCAGGAGCATAACTTACCCTGCCCATTTTTATTATCAAGAAGGAATTAGAAGGCATTGATCAAATGGTATTAGAAGGCATTGATCAAATGGTATTAGAAGTCATTGATCAAATGGTATTAGAAGGCATTGATCAAATGGTATTAGAAGGCATTGATCATTAGAACTTAGCCATACAGATTGCGAAAAGGACTTGGGGGTTATGGTGAGTAGCAACTTTAAACCAAGACAGCAGTGCCTAAGCGTACGTATTAAGGCAAATAGATTACTGGGATTTATATCAAGAAGTGTAAGCAACAGAAGTCCAGAGGTCATACTGCAGCTTTATACATCATTAGTAAGGCCTCACCTAGATTATGCAGCTCAGTTCTGGTCTCCGTATTACAGAATGGACATAAATTCGTTAGAAAACATTCAGCGTAGGATGACTAAATTAATACATAGCATTAGAAATCTTCCTTATGAAGAAAGATTGAAGACTCTTAAATTACATTCACTTGTTAGACGAAGAATGAGGGGAGACCTGATCGAAGTGTATAAGTGGAAGATAGGTATTAATAAAGGGGATATTAATAAGGTCTTGAGGATATCTCTCCAAGAGAGAACCTGCAGTAATGGATTTAAATTAGGTAAGTTTAGATTTAGAAAGGACATAGGAAAGTATTGGTTTGGAAATAGGGTAGTTGATGAGTGGAACAGTCTACCTAGTTGGGTTATTGAGGCTAGGACTTTGGGTAGTTTCAAATTTAGGTTGGATAAATACATGAGTGAGAGGGGTTGGATTTGAGTGGGACTTGCACATCAGAGCTTATTTCTTGGGTAGCATTGAAAATTGTGTTGGGCAAATGTTTTGTTAGTGGGATGAATTGTAAAGGACCTGCCTAGTATGGGCCAACAGGCCTGCTGCAGTGATCCTCCTTTCTTATGTTCTTATGTTCTTAAATAACCTTGAGTGCTAGGTTAATTGATCTGAGTCCATAAGAAGAAAATGGCATTGTTTCCTTAAGTATCATCCTTCATTGCTTTCAATTTAATTTTTGTGATACATGTGTAGGTTGGTAGACAGCAACCACCCAGGGAAGTACTGTCCTACCAAATGAATGTGAGACAGAAACCTGTATTTATTTTACATGATGGAAGGAGGGCTGATGTCTTTTTTTTTTCTGTCTCATAAACACACAAGATAACAGGTATATCTTGCCGCTTTTACTTACACTTAGGTCACACTACACATGCATGTACATGTTTATGTATACACACTCATCTGAGTTTTTCTTTGATTTTATCTTTATAGTTTTTAATAGTTGGGATTTAAAAGTAGTGTTAAGTAGCAACAAGTTGAGTTAAGGAAATGGTGCAGGAGAGGAAGCAGGAGCATTGGTGGAATGATGATGTAAAGAGAGTAGGACAGGGAGAAAAAGTTAGATGAGAAGTTTACAAAGTATGAGTAGCAAGGAGGGAAAGAGTAGAGAAAAAGAGAGTAAGAGAGAGGTAACAAATGTAAAAGAGAGCAAATGAGAGAGTGGGTGAGATTTATCACAAATTTTGTTGAAAAAAAGAGTTGGATAGATTAAAGTTAAGAAGCCTAGAGAACAAATGGATTTCTGTAAAATAGGAGAGAGGTTATTAAATGGAGAGTTAGATATTGGGAAGATGGAAGGAATATTTTGAGGAATTGTTAAATGTTGATGAAGATAGGAAGCTGTGATTTCGTGTATAGGCAAGGAATAACATCTTGTAGGAGTGAGGAAGGCCATTGAGTGTGGGGATTAGTTTCGAGGCAGTAGGTAAATGAAAGGTAAGGCAGCGGATTGATGGGATAAAGATGAAAGTTTACAAAGCAGGTGGGGATATAGTTTTCTGGACTGGTCAATTATTTAATAAATGTATGGAGAGGTAAGGTCAGGGATTCGCAGCATGCATGTTCCTTTGTATAAAGGCCAAGGATGAAAAGGATGCAAAATTATGGGGATAAGTCTTTGAGTTCCTGGTAAAGTGTTGGTATTTATTGAAAGAATTAAGGAGCGAGAATAGATAGCAGATAACAAGGAGGCTTTAGGCAGTAGCGTGTGTGGACCATGTGTTTACAGTGAATTAAGTGAACAGTATTTAGAAAGCCAAAGGTCTTTGTGGCATTTATGGATTTGGAAAAGGCGATGAAGGTGGATAAGGGCATGTGCGCAGATGTTGCAGTGTATGGTGTAGAGTAGGTTACTGAAGTAGTGAAGAGTTTTACGAGATAGTGAGGCTCAGAGTATGTAGGAAAGAGAATTTTTCCCAGTAAAGTAGGCCTAGACAAGGATGTGATGTCACCTGGTTTTAATATATTTATAGATGGGTTGAAAAAGTAAATGCTGAGTCTGGCAAGAGCTGGAGTTAAAAATAAAGAATCACACACAAAGTGGAGTTGTCACAGCTGCTCTTTGATGACACTGCCTTGGAGATTCTGAAAGAGTTGCAAGATTTGGTGATAATTCGTAGTGTGCTAAAAAAGAAAATTAAAGATAATCGATAGATGTAGTTATGAGGATAACAAAAAATTGGTGATGAAGATGAATATCAGATTGGAGGAGAGTATGGAGGAGCTGCATCTCAGATATTTGGGATGGCGTTCCGGATGGGTCTATGAAAGATGAGGTGAATCTAGATTGATGAGGGAAAGAGTGAGGGTGCACTTAGGAGTCTGTGGAGCAAAGAACTTTGTCCTTGAGGCAAAGAGGGAATGTAGGTGAAAGGTTTTAAGGTTTAAGGGCCTGGGTGATGAATGTTGCAGAGAGAAGGCTGGAGGCAGTGGAGATGTCATGTCTGAGGGCAATGTTGTGTGAATATAATGCAGAGAATTGTAGTTTGGAAGTTAAGGAGGATGCGGGATTAAAAATGTTGTCAGAGGCTGAGGAAGGGTTGTTGAGGTGGTTCGACATGTAAAGGAATCTTTATAAAGAATTGCTAACCAGTGTTAAGTCTGTAGGAAGGAAGCGGTAGGGTCGCCTAGGAAGGTTTGGAGAGGGTAAAGGAGTTCAAAGTGCGAGGCTTGACTTCCAGCAGCATGCTGAGCGTGTGTAGGAGGAATGGAGACAAATGGTTTTAATACGGCGGCTGTGAGTGTAGCAAAGTAACATTTATGAAGGATTAGGAAATGAGGCGGACTTGAGTCCTGGAGATGGGAAGTCAGTGCCTGCACTCGAAGGAGTGGTTAGGTTGAGTTTAAAAACGTAGTAAAGAGCCCTTCGAAGAAGTGATGGATGTGATGGTGAAAAGTTTCTTGGGCCATCTGCCTTGGTGAATGCAGTGTAATAAAAAATGTAGTAAAGGAAAGGAACTAATGACATTATTGGAATGTTCTCCAGGAGCTTTATTAGCCTTGTCAGAACACATTCATGGACAGGAGGAATAGCACCAGTGAGGCAACTCTGTAGGCACTCTTGCTGTTCACTATGTAGTAGTAGTGACAAGTATACAGTGTCGAGCCACTATCCACGAAGCTATTACCTTGGGTAACATAAAAGGTGACAAATCACTGGGGACGCACTGTTGCAGTCCCTTCTATTCTTTGGTAGTATAACAGGAGAACTGTATTGCTGTGGTATTTTCAGATCTGCTTTAAACTCTGAGATGGTGAAGCTCTTGTTTTGTTATAGTTCTACGTCAGTCTGAACTGAGCACTATCTCCGTAATTTTTGATACCACTGGTGTCTCATAGAGCATGATTTGACATGTTGTACAAGTTGTAGATGCTATGAGTAAATTTGATGCAGGGTAAATGAAGGGCTTTTCACTATGTAAAGTTTGTCAAAGTCCTCCAAGAAAAGAGAATAAGCTCAAGATTGATATGCTAGGTATGTGTTAGATTTGTCTGGTGCATTAAAAGGATCTAACCAGGCACAAATGTCTATGAGCAACCGTAATGGATTTCACTATCCTGTGACGCTAGAGTAAAGGGAGTTAAGGAAAGTGAAACAGAAAACCTACACCCGCTCAATGATTCATTACAGGAGGAGGATTAGTGTAAGTTTGAGCAACTGAATCCACAATAGGTCCAGGATCGAAGTCAGTTAGTGATCAGAAACATTTACAGAGTTAAAATGCTGATTAGACTGTCGCTGTTTCAGGAATTAACAAAAAGGGCGATCAAGGGATGATTGTGAAGATCCTGGGTAAAGTAACCGCCACAATAGTTCCTGTTATTTACAAGCAGATGAATAAGGTGAGAGAAAACAAGCTGCGTTTCAGAGATTGCAACTAGATTTTTATGTTACAAGTAATAGCTTCAACAAATTTGTGAAGAAATTTTGGTAACAGGTTAGAATCTTTAACAAAAATTCCATAAATGAGAGGAGTATCCAGTATTGCACCTCACTGATGTGCGTAATACTCTGTGTCATGATTGTGAAGGTGAAAGCTCTGAGGAGGACCAAGATGTGCAAAAAAATGTGAATTAGTGACTGAGATACTTACAAATGAAGGGTAAAGTGGAAGTATGGGATCAGAGTGTTTAAACCTGGAGAAGAGAAATAAAAGAGGTCTTTGGAAATTATGAGTGTGTGAAAAATGTTGGAACCTAGGTGTACTAGTTGGGGACTAAATGCTAAAGTGGGAAAAACAAAGTTACAAACAAGTTGAAAATTTAGTCAATATCTGGGTATCTATGTTTAGAATTTAACAGGGCTTTATCAATAGCAGATTTAGGAATGAATGTAGGATGCTTTAGATTTGAAGACAGTAGAACTATGATCAAGTGTTAATAGCTATATAAAGGTATTTAAGATACCGGTGAGACATGAAGATTTCTTCCAAAGGCATATGATAGGTTGTGTTTAGGAGAAAAGATGAGAGTAGTCACTGGTAGGAGGAATTTCAATGGAAAGTTTAGACGATAGTGAGTAACTGGTGGAGAGTAGTGATGGTAGACATGTGAAAGGTATTTTCTTTGCACATCCATGTGGATGAGTGTGTCAAAAAGTTAAATGGACGGTTAAATACTGACAAGGAAAATTTGACACAGTAACTTGTCGGTTAGATACCATTCATTCAACTTGTCAGCACTGCAATTAGGAATCTTGTTCAGATAGGACTAATTCTTCACAGAGGCATGCTGTGTATTCTGCAGCCAGTGCATACTGCTGCTGCGCGTTGCTTTGCCTTGACTGCCTCACTGCCATCTACAATCAAAGTTGTGACCTAGACTTCGCACGGGGTTACGCTACCAAGTGCTATGCCTCCATCTTGCCAGTATAAAGCAGTCAAACTTTTGCTAGAAAGTCGAATCTCATTGAAGGGATACTGAATAAGGCTGAGGATAATATTTATTTTGTATAGATTCTCTTAAGATTGGCAAAATTATAATAATCATGTCGAGTGTGCTTTGAGACTGTGGATAAATCTTTCAATGAGAAAGCAGGATGTTGCAGTGTGGGTACCAAATATTTAGGGAGAGTTGGTAAATTTGGAGTGCCAGGGTAAATGAAAATGAGGGACTTAATAATGGTGGAAAAGGTTTGTAAGGCACAATTTTATGAAAAAGAATAACAACAAGATATGATAAGTTCTTCTATGAAAGTCATTTTTAATTATATTGGTGGAAAAGATTGTTAGGCATCAGGATTTTAAGAGGGGCAACAGATACATTGGATCATTATTTGTTGAGCAATTAGTACACTTCCCATGGATGTAAAGGAAATGAAAAACAAGAAAGAGGTAAATTAAAAAATAAGGAGAGATGTTAATAAGATTGAGCAACTGTTGGACTAAAGGTGAGTAAGTGAATAGTACGTATGGGGATTGAAGAAGGGAAAGTTTACAAATACACATGTAAAACAGGCAGAAATTTTGGCTTATAGAGGTGGGCAGGAGGAAAGGGAATTGGTGGTATGGTTAAACCCGGCTAGAGGGAAAAAGTTCTTGAAATTTTACAAAGCAGAAGTGAATAAGATATGTGGAGTAAAAGAAAGGATAGAAAGAGGGTGAAGAGGAGGAATGAAAGAGTTGGTGATTTAAGAGGATGATCAAGCAAAATATGTGAGAAAAAATTTGGGATAAAGCAGGTTAGAAGCTGTAACAAATGATTGTCATTATAAACAAGTAGGAGTTAGTAGATGGAGTGGGATTGATTAGAAAGATGCAGGAATTTTGAGGGTTAAATGTTGATGAAGGTGGGCAGTGTTATGGAGGTAAGGGGGAGGATCAGGAAAACTGGTTAGTGGAGAGTGTGAGGAGATACAATGAAGGGTAAACAGCTGAGTGATGGGATCATGACAGAAATGTTAAGCAGGGAAGTATAGTGTAGGAGTGGTTGGTATTTGCACAAATTGAAAAATGGAAGGTACCATAAGAGGAGATGATAGTTCCTTTATATAGGAAGGACAAAAGAATTGAAAATTATAGGGAAAGAAGTTCATGGTATTAAAGGGAGTGTATAGTGGTTATTGAAAAATTAGGTTGTCAAATGCAGATTTGCAGAAAAAGGAGCTTTGAAGTTGGGATGTAAATACTTGATTTACATTTGTAATATATATGAAAATATATTAATAAGGTAGAGAAGTTTCTTTGACTTTATGGATTTAGAAAGGCAATAGAGGTGGTGGGAGCAATGTAAGATGTTGAAGTCACGAATTAGGAGTTTGAGATGCCATAAGAGTTTAAGATATTGCTTATCCTTTGAAAGAAGATGATAAGAAATGAAGGATTTTTCTTTCGACAGTACCTTGATGAATCAAAGTGGAAATTAAAATGATAATAAAAAGGAGTGGAAATGTATGCAGTAAAGCAGTCACTTCCAGAAATTAGTCGTCTAAACAGGATATGGATATAAAAGGAAAAGTAATAAGAACAAGAACTATTAAGATAAAAATCAAAGAAAACTCAGATGAGTATGTATAAATAAATGTGTACATATATGTTTAGTGTGACCTAAGTGTAAGTAGAAGTAGCAAGACGTACCTGTAATCTTGCATATTTATAAGACAGACAAAAGACACCAGCAATCCTACCATCATGTAAAACAATTACAGACTTTCGTTTTGCTCACTTGGCAGGACGGTAGTACCTCCCTGGGTGGTTGCTGTCTACCACCCTGCCTCGGTGGGAGACGGCTGACTTGTTAAAAAAAAAAAAAAATCGTAGTGTGGAAATTAGGAGGTGTGGAGTTAACATAAGTAATAGAGGGCTGAAGAGGGGTTGTTGAAGTAGTTTGGTCATTTAGAGAGGATGGAACGAAGAAGAATAACATGGAGAGCATATAAACCTGTAGGGAAGGTAGGCAGGGGTAGGGGTTGTCCTAGGAAAAGTTGGAGGGAGGGGATATAGGAGGTTTTGTGGGCAAGGGGCTTGGACTTCCAGAAAGCATGCTTGAGTGTTAGATAGGAGTGAATGGAGACTAATGGTTTTTGGGACCTGATGAACTGTTAGAGTGTGAGCAGGGATTCAGGAAAACTGGTTAGCTGGACTTGAGTCTTGGAGGTGGGAAGTACAATTCCTGCACTTTAACCTCTTTCACTGTTGGTGCCGTAATATTACGGCTTGCAAGCCAGTGCCAGTGCCGTAATATTATGCCAAAATTCTAGCGGCTTCAAATCTTGCGGGAGAAAGTTGGTAGGCCTACATATGAGAGATTGGGACTGAGTGGTCCTTTTGCACAGTATAAAAAATATCCTGCAGCATGCAGTGCATAATGAGAAAAAAAAAACTCCGACCATGTTTTTGGTTTAACCCTTAAACTGTCCAAACATAGATCTACGTTTTTTTCAACATTTGAAAGTATTAAAAAAAAATGGAGATCTTTTTTTTTCACATTTGAAAATGTGTAAAAAACTTTGATTTACATTTTTTTTGTTATATTTGAAAATATGTATAAAAACGTAGATCTACTTTTGGAGCACTACGCATGTGAACGTAGATCTGTTTGGACAGTTTAAGGGTTAAACACCGACTTTGCAGTGAATTTTCGTATGGTATTTATGAGTGTAGTTTCCTTTCCTTATTCTCATTTGACAGAATGGAAGATATGTTACAGAAATAGAGATGATTTGGGATGCTTTACAGACTAAAAGTACCTTGAAATTGAGCTCAAAGTAGCAGAAATGTTTGATTTTTGCCGATGTTCAAGAGTAGAGAAATCGCATCATGTCTAATACACGTCAGCTGGTGGGTCTTATGTGCTTTCACAAATGCTCTGATATTATTTATACTATTTTTACAATAATGCAGTAGTCTGAATAGCAGTAAAGCTTCTATTTTTTGTGTGAATAAAAATTCAAAATGAAAAGGTCTGGATACCTGACTAATGAACAGAGAAAAATGTTATTTTGGTGTTAGGAATGTTTGTATTGTTAATTCTGGACCCTATTTGGAAATTGGCCTTACTTGAATTGTGTATGAAATTGGCCAAATTACCAATTTCTGATCACTTTATTGGGTAGTTGAAATAATTAAATGGGCGGTTTCTTGTACTCAGTTGATAGAACAGTTGGAGTCATAGCGAAATAGCTATGAGTTTGGTTGATTGGAACACTGGAATTTGCCGTAAATTGGGCAAAATCGCTGATGTGTAAATATCTCCAAAACCGCTAGCTCTGTGAGAGTGTAATTCTGTAAGTTTTCCATCAAATTTCATACTTTTGGCGTCATTACCATCAGGAAAAGATTCTCTATCGTTTCACAAAAAAAATATTTTTGTTGAATAATGATGAATTTCTCACTGCCTCGGTGGGAAATGGCAAAAATGTGAACCAGATAAAAAAAATGCCGATGTGGGAAATGGCTTGAGACCCCTTTTATTAAATCACATGACTGGTTTAACGCTTTCAGGGTTGAGACCCCAATCTCATACTTGCTCTCAGGGCCAAAGAATTTAAAACAAAAATTTATTTTTTCTTATGAAATGATAGCGAATCTTTTTCTGAAGGTATTGAAGCCAAAAGTACGAAATTTGATGGAAAACTTATGGACTTATTCTCTCGCAAAGTTGGTGGTCTCAGCCATATTTACACACTGGTGATTTTGCCTACTCTTAGCTGTATGTTTGGCCAATCTATTGTTCCAGTCAACCAAACTCATAGCTATTTCACTATTATTCCTTCTATTCTATCAGTTGAGTACAAGAAACCTCCCATTTACTTATTTCAGCTACCCAAAAAAGTGATCAGAAATTGAAAATTTGGCTAATTTCACAAAAAATAAAAAAAAATACCAGTTTAACAATAGGGTCCAGAATAAATAATGTAGACATTCCTGGCACTAACTAAAGAAACATTTCCTGCATTCATTAGTTACATCTCCAGGCCTCTTCTACGTTATGCTTGCTTTCCTTTTTGAATTTTTATTCACACAGAAAATAGATTTAATGTTATGCAAACTATTGCATCATTGTAATAGTTGTCAGTGCATTCCTAAATGTGTATTACACCCACCATTTGGATATGTATTGGATAATTGACTTAATTTGTGTACTCTGGAATATCAGCAAAATCGAACATTTCTGCTACTTTGAGTTCAATTTCAAGCTGCTTTCAGTCCTGAAACCAATCATCTCTATTTCTGTAATATATCTTCCATTCTATTAAATGAGACTAAGAAAGCATGAATGCAACCATAAAACATGTTAAATTACACTGCAAAGTTGCTGTTTTAAGCCAAAAATGCAGTCGCAGTTTTTCCCATTGTGCACTGCTTGCAGCAGGATTTTTTTTTATATGATGAACACTTACTTCATAGACCCATTCTCTCATATCTAGGCCCAAATTTACCACTCACAGCTAATCTGAGTAAGCTGAACTCATGGCATAATACTATGAGACTGACCCAGGCTTCAGAGCCATAGAACAATGGGACCTATCCTGAAAGGGTTAATATGAATATTATGTAGAGAATATGAAGGAAAGACATTAAAAGTGTGTTGGAATGAAATATATAATTCAGAGATTGGAGGAAAGGTTGTTGAAAGGATTGTGACATTGTTAAAAGGTGGAGGAAGATCAGGAGGGTGTATTTATCTAGGGGTGGATGGAAGAATGTGTAGGGGATTTTCCAGTAAGGGTGTGAAGGAGGTTTTAAGTGGTAAAAGCTTAAACAATCAGCAGGCATACATGTGAGTATATTAGATTAGAGTTAGTGAAGATAAGCAGTCTTAAAGATTTAATAAAGTGTTGGACTGTGAGCAAGGTAACATCCTTGAAGGGTTTATGGGAAATTGTTTAACTGGACTTTGATTCTGGAAGTGAAAAGTAAAGTACCAATATCTGTACTCTGAAGGATGAATGGGAATGCTTGTTTGACAGGTCATTTGAATTGTGATATTCATGAATTTCTGGGAAGGCAGTAATTGAATGAGTGATGGTGAATGTGTTTCCTTCTTTTGGGTCAATTTTCCTTGGTATGAAACATTGTGGTTAAAAAAAAAGTCTAATGATCCTCCAAATCATAGCATTGACCCATCATTCAGAGTACATGCACAGAAACACCAGGTTACACCACGGTTGATCTTACCGAGTCAAGCTAAATCATGATGCAGTATTTTATTCTGCATGTTTTTTTCATTTTTTAATTTAATAACTTTTTAGTATTGGTGCAAGTTTGGCGAGATCATATTTATTGGTACAAATCCTAGATATATATCTTTAAAAAATGTATTATGCAGTAAAATGCAAATAAATTGTTTTAATTTCTTAAGAAAATTTTGTTTGTACTACGAAAAATTCTTTTAAATATTTGTTTTCCTCAGCTGTTGGTTCCACTACCTTAAACAATCCTGCTACTGAGACAGTTGCAAAAATTGCAGAAGCTAGCACTATAACAAGTACACAGCAGCCTAAGGGACCAGTAGAGGAAGGATTTACTTCTACTCCTGAGTTTTGGTAAGTAAGAGGGAACATTTCATTTTTCTTATACAGGAGGGCCCTGCTTATGTGGCAGGTTAGGTTCTAGGCTACCACTGTAAAGCAAAAATTGCCATAAAGTGAGTCAGCCTTTTTTTTTTTTCTTTTAAATGCGTATAAATGCCTGATAACATGTTTACACTATCATATATTAAGTTAGCAGTAGAAAAAAAATGCACATACTGTACACTCATTACTTACCTTAAAATATTTGTAGTCTTAATGTAGGGTGAGAGGTGAGTATGGTAGACTGTGGATTACCATGGTAGTTACATCCTTGAAAATGCTCTGTATGACAAATCTGTGTTAAAGGAATTAGAGAACTTATGGGAAGAGTAGGGTTACATTCCTAGCAGCCCCAGAAAAATCCAAACTTTTTTTTTTTTTAGGTCTCCAAATCTTACAAAAATAAAAATGAGAATGCTTTTGCTGTTCATTGTCATGATGTACTATGTTTTTTTCTATTGCTTAAGGCTACAGATGCAACAGAAATAAAATGGCTTACCTTAAATTGTGGTTGCTGGTGTTTGTTGATGATTGTGAAGAGAGTGGAGAGGGATTCTATGGTCCTACTGGGCTGAGGTGGATGGTTGAGGTTCTGGCAATAAAGTCAATGGTTGTACTGGCATGTGCATAAATTGTGTAATGGATCTCTGGGCTCTCTTACCCTGCAGTACATTGTACAGCTGATGGTAAGGCATCATCAACTTTTCTAGACCCTGTTTCAGAGCACTGTTTATAAATTTGTTAGGGTCCTCTTCAGTGAAAAAGGCTGCAGCCCTGAGAGCAAGTTTCAAATCAGGGGTTCTGACCCCTGATTTGTGGTGCACTTAGGAGTCTGTGGAGACAAAGAACTTTGTCTGTGGAAGCAAAGAGGGGAATATATGAGAGTTATACCAACACTTTTATATGGGTGTGAAGCATGGGTGATGAATGTTGCAACGAGGAGAAGGCTGGAGGCAGTGGAGATGTCACATCTGAGGGCAATGTGTAGTGTGAATATAATGCAGAGAATTTGTAATTTGGAAATTAGGTGTGGGATTACCAAAACTATTATCCAGAGGGCTAAGGAGGGGTTGTTGAGGTGGTTTGGACATGTATAGAGAATGGAACAAAATAGAATGACTTCGACAGTGTATAAATCTGTAGTGGAGGGAAGGCAGGGTAGGAAAAGTTAGAGGGAGGGGATAAAGGAGGTTTTGTGTGCAAGGGGCTTGGACTTCCAGCAAGCATGCGTGAGTGTATTTGATAGGAGTGAATGGAGACAAATAGTTTTTAATACTTGACGTGCTGTTGGAGTGTGAGCAAAGTAACATTTACGAAGGGAGTCAGGAAAACTGGCCATCAGGACTTGAGTCCTGGAAACGAGAAGTACAGTGTCTGCACTCTGAAGGAGGGGTGTTAATGTTGCAGTTTTATAACTGTAGTGTAAAGCATCTCTCTGGCAAGACAGTGATGGAGTGAATGATGATGAAAGTTTTTCTTTTTCGTGCCACCCTGCCTTGGTGGGAATCGGTTGATGTGTTAACCCTTTCAGGGTTTCCGATGTACTAGTACGTTTTATGCACCAGGGTTATTGACATACTAGTACACGTAAATTCTAGCACCTTCAAATCTAGAGAGAAAGCTGGTAGGCCTACATATGAAAGAATGGGTCTATGTGGTCAGTGTGCACAGCGTAAAAAAAAATCCTGCAGCACACAGTGCGTAATGAGAAAAAAAAACTGACCATGTTTTTGGTTTAAAACAGCGACTTTGCACCATATTTTCGTATGGTATTTATGGTTGTATTCTAGTTTTCCTGGTCTCATTTTATAGAATGGAAGACATATTACAGAAATTGAGGTGATTTTGATTGGTTTCACAATGAAAAGTACCTTGAAATTGAGCTCAAATTAGAAGAAATGTTTGATTCTTGTCAAAGTTCAAAAGTAAACAAATCATACCACGTGTCCAATACACGTCAACTGGTGAGTCTAATATTCTTTCACAAGTGTGCTGATATTATTTATACCATTTCTATACTAATGCAGTAGTCTGCATAACAGTAAATCTTTTATTTTTTGTGAGAATAAAAATTCAAAGTGGAAAGCAAAAGAATGTAAAAGGGGCCTTGGGACGTGACTAATGAACAGAGGAAATGGTATTTTAGTGCCAGGAATGTCTGTCTTGTTTATTCTGGACCCTATTTGGAAATTGGCATCTTTTGAAATTTGTGTGAAATTGGCAAAATTGCCAAATTCTGACTACTTCATTGGATAGTTGAAATCAGTAAATGGGTGGTTTCTTGTACTCATTCGATAGAAAAAATGGAGTTCTAGCGAAATAGTTATGATTTTTGTCGACTAGTACACTGGAATTGGCCAAAAATAGGGCTCAAACTGGGCGAAATTGTCAATGTGTGTAAACATCGATGAGATCGCTAAATTCGCGAGAGCATAATTCCATAAGTTTTCCATCAAATTTCATACTTTTGGTGTCATTATGATTGGGAAAACATTCTCTTATCGTTTCATAAGAATTTTTTTTTTTTCCGAAAAATTTTCGACCCTGAGAACAAGTTTAGGAGAGGGCCTCTCGACCCTGAAAGGGTTAATAAAAATAATAAGGTTAGTGGACGAGTTTTGGAGTGTGTGTAAAGGTAGAAAGTTGAAAGTGAACATAGGTAAGAGTAAGGTGATGAGGGTATCAAATGATTTAGATAAAGAAAAATTGGATATCAAATTAGAGAGAAGGAATATGGAAGAAGTGAATGTTTTCAGATACTTGGGAGTTGACGTGTCAGCAGATGGATTTATGAAGGATAAGGTTAACCAAGGTAGTAGGTTAGTAGACAGTAACCACCTGGGGGGAGGTACTACCGTCTTGGCAAGCGAGTGTGAAACGAAAGCCTGTAATTGTTTTACATGATGGTAGGATTGCTGGTGTCTTTTGTCTGTCTCATAAATATGCAAGATTACAGGTACGTCTTGCTACTTCTACTTACATTTAGGTCACTCTACATACACATGTACATGTTTATTTATACACACTCATCTGAGTTTTCTTTGATTTTATTCTTAATAGTTCTTGCTCTTATTACTTTTCCTTTTATATCCATGGGGAAGTGGAATAAGAATCTTTCCTCCGTAAGCCATGCGTGTTGTAAAAGTCAGCTAGAATGCCGGGAACAATGGGCTAGTAACCCCTTTTTCTGTAATAAATTACTAAAAAGAATAAGAAGAAAATTGTCAAAGTGGGAAGTCTGAATGTGCGTGGATGTTGTGCAAATGATCAGAAAAAGATGATTGTGGATGTTATGAATGAGAAGAAGCTGGATGTCCTGGCTTTAAGTGAAACAAAGCTGAAGGGGGTGGGAGAGTTTCAGTGGAGAGGAATAAATGGGACTAGGTCAGGGGTTTCTAATAGAGTTAGAGCTAAAGAAGGAGTAGCAATAATGTTGAAGGATAAGTTATGGCAGGAAAAGAGGGACTACAAATGTATTCAAGGATTATGTGGAGTAAAATGAAGGTTGGATGTGAAAAGTGGGTTATAGTAAGCGCATATGCACCTGGAGAAGAGAGAAGTGTAGAGGAGAGAGAGAGAGAGATTTTGGGAAATGTTGAGTGAATGCGTGGGGAGTTTTGAATCAAGTGTGAGAGTAATGGTGGTTGGGGATTTCAGTGCTAAAGTGGGCAAAAATGTTGTGGAGGGAGAAGTAGGTAAATTTGGGGTGCCAGGGGTAAATGAAAATGGGGAGCCTTTAATTGAGCTATGTGCAGAAAGAGGTTTGGTAATAAGTAATACATATTTTATGAAGAAGAGGATAAATAAATATACAAGGTATGATATAGCACGTAATGAAAGTAGTTTGTTAGATTAGGTATTGGTGGATAAAAGGTTGATGGGTAGGCTCCAGGATGTACACCTTTATAGAGGGGCAAGTGATATATCGGATCATTATTTAGTTGTAGCTACAGTTAGAGTAAGAGGTAGATGGGAAAAGAGGAAAATGGCAACAAGAAGCAAGAGGGAGGTGAAAGTGTATAAACTAAGGGAGGAGGAAGTTCGAGTGAGATATAAGCGACTATTGGCAGAAAGGTGGGCTGGTGCAAGTGTGAGTAGTGGGGGGAGGGGGTTGAAGAGGGTTGGAACAGTTTTAAAAATGCAGTATTAGAATGTGGGGCAGAAGTTTGTGGTTATAGGAGAGTGGGTGCAGGAGGAATGAAGAGTGATTGGTGGAATGATGAAGTAAAGGGTGTGATAAAAGAGAAAAAGTTAGCTTATGAGAGGTTTTTACAAAGCAGAAGTGTTATAAGAAGAGTAGAGTGTATGGAGCGTAAAAGAAAGGTGAAGAGAGTGGTGAGAGAGTGCAAAAGGAGAGCAGATGATAGAGTGGGAGAGGCACTGTCAAGAAATTTTAATGAAAATAAGAAAAAATTTTGGAGTGAGTTAAACAAGTTAAGAAAGCCTAGGGGAAAGTATGGATTTATCAGTTAAAAACAGAGTAGGGGAGTTAGTAGATGGGGAGATGGAGGTTTTGGGTAGATGGCGAGAATATTTTGAGGAACTTTTAAATGTCGATGAAAAAAGGTAAGCGGTAATTTCATGCACTGGCCAGGGAGGTATACCATCTTTTAGGGGTGAAAAAGAACAGGATGTGAGTATGGGGAGGTGCGTGAGGTATTACGTAGAATGAAAAGGGGTAAAGCAGCTGGAACTGATGGGATCATGACAGAAATGTTAAAAGCAGGGGATATATAGTGTTGGAGTGGTTGATACTTTTGTTTAATAAATGTATGAAAGAAGGGAAGGTACCTAGGGATTGGCAGAGAGCATGTATAGTCCCTTTATATAAAGGGAAGGGGGACAAAAGAGATTGTAAAAATTGTAATGGAATAAGTTTACTGAGTATACCAGGAAAAGTGTACGGTAGGGTTATAATTGAAAGAATTAGAGGTAGGACAGAATGTAGGATTGAGAATGAGCAAGGAGGTTTTAGAGTGGGTAGGGGATGTGTAGATCAAGTGTTTACATTGAGGCATATTTGTGAACTGTATTTAGATAAAGGTAGGGAAGTTTTTATTGCATTTATGAATTTAGAAAAGGCATATGATAGAGTGGATAGGGGAGCAATGGGCAGATGTTGCAAGTACGTATATGGAATAGGTGGTAAGTTATTAAATGCTGTAAAGAGTTTTTATGAGGATAGTGAGGCTCAGGTTAGGGTGTGTAGAAGAGAGGGAGACTACTTCCCGGTAAAAGTAGGTCTTAGACAGGGATGTGTAATGTCACCATGGTTGTTTAATATATTTATAGATGGGGTTGTAAAAGAAGTAAATGCTAGGGTGTTCGCGAGAGGGGTGGGATTAAGGGTGCAATATTCAATTATTCACGCGCTCTCCAAAAATAATCGAAAAATTATGGAAATTGAGTTATTCATACAGAAAAATAGCTTAACTCTTTGGCAACACAATGGTACAAGAATCAATGTTCTATGACGTTTCTACAAGAAATTATAGCCATTTATATCAGGTAAGGTGACGGCGATATGGGTAGAGTGTCTGCTCACGGCCCATATATTTTTTGGAATTTTTTCCTTGTTTTTTATCGCTTTTTCTTGCATTATTCTTTCTAGTATAATAACTGACTATTTGGCATCATAAAACAGTAGGCGGAGCTTATCCGTAGACTTAGAGCCAACCAGGCACCATATGGGAACGCTCGGCTCCAGAGAGTGCCAGGAGAAATCACTTCATTATTACGCTTATATCAGCTTATATATCAACTCTTCGGCTTATTTATCTATCAGAATTGATCTAATATGATATAATAAACACTATAAATAACATACAAACATGTTATATATTCTAGACTGAATAAATTAGGCCATAATATGGCGAGAATCCACCAGTAATATTCAATATAAAATTGTTACCCCTCGACTTCTTGTTGTATGACTTGGTCTTCAATGATAGAAAACGGTGTGTTGAAGAGGATAACTGCTCTAGAACACCAGTTTACTAAGAAATACACCCAAATGCGATTTTTGCGATTTTTTTTTTCGAGACGACAGGCCGGTCGGCGCTCCAGGCCAATATCTCGGAAGTAACTTATTCATTTATGCCGACATTTTCCGACGTTATTACTTAATTAAATGGAATAATATTCACAGAAATTGTAGAATAATGATTTCTCTATTTTCTAATGAAATAACTTTGGAAATATTCCAAATACTTTGGGAGTTATGTGGGAGTGAAAGGCAGATTTTTTTGCAACATTCCAAGTACTAACAAACTTTATTTTTTTGTGAAATAAAGATAAGACATTTAGAGGATATTAGAACATTAGAAATTCGTATTAGCATTGTTCTCTCGGCACCAAGTGTCCAAACAACCTTACATTGTCCCATATAGAAATGATTAGTGGGCAAATGGCATCTTCAGTAAATCAGTCATGTTTCAGTTGTTGTTTGAGGTATATTTTTGATAAATATTTTCAGGAAAGAGTGAAAACACTTTGTCTTGTGCACCAAAACTGGAGGAAATCCGACGGTAAACAACGGAGTATATGTTCATACGAATAGTTCACCCTTAAATTATGGGGAATCAAATACAAAATGGGAATTGACACAGTTGCTTTTTGCTGATGATACTGTGCTCATGGGAGATTCTAAAGAAAAATTGCAAAGGTTAGTGAATGAGTTTGGGAGTGTGTGTAAAGGTAGAAAGTTGAAAGTGAACATAGAAAAGAGTAAGGTGATGAGGGTATCAAATGATTTAGATAACAAAAAATTGGATATCAAATTGGGGAGGAGGAGTATGGAAGAAATGAATGTTTTCAGATACTTGGGAGTTGACGTGTCGGCGGATGGATTTATGAAGGATGAGGTTAATCATAGAATTGATGAGGGAAAAAAGGTGAGTGGTGCGTTGAGGTATATTTGGAGACAAAAAAACGTTATCTATGGAGGCAAAGAAGGGAATGTATGAAAGTATAGTAGTACCAACACTCTTATATGGATGTGAAGCTTGGGTTGTGAATGCAGCAACGAGGAGGCGGTTGGAGGCAGTGGAGATGTCCTGTCTAAGGGCAATGTGTGGTGTAAATATTATGCAGAAAATTAGGAGAAGGTGTGGAATTAATAAAAGTATTAGTCAGAGGGCTGAGGAGGGGTTGTTGAGGTGGTTTGGTCATTTAGAGAGAATGGATCAAAGTAGAATGACATGGAGAGCGTATAAATCTGTAGGGGAAGGAAGGCGGGGTAGGGGTCATCCTCGAAAAGGTTGGAGGGAGGGGGTAAAGGAGGTTTTTTGGGCGAGGGGCCTGGAATTCCAGCAAGCGTGCGTGAGCATGTTAGATAGGAGTGAATGGAGACAAATGGTATTTGGGACCTGACGATCTGTTGGAGTGCGAACAGGGTAATATTTAGTGAAGGGATTCAGGGAAACCGGTTATTTTTATATACCCAGACTTGAGTCCTGGAAATGGGAAGTACAATGCCTGCACTCTAAAGGAGGGGTTCGGGATATTGGCAGTTTGGAGGGATATGTTGTGTATCTTTATAGGTATATGCTTCTAAGCTGTTGTGTTCTGAGCACCTCTGCAAAAACAGTGATTATGTGTGAGTGAGGTGAAAGTGTTGAATGATGGAAGTATTTTGTTGTTTTGGATTTTCTTTTTGGGTCACCCTGCCTCGGTGGGAGACGGCCAACTTGTTTAAAAAAAAAAAAAAAAAGGTTAACCATAGAATTGATGAAAGAAAAAAGGTTAGTGGTGCATTGAGGTAACTGTGGAGACAAAATAATGTTATCTATGGAGGCAAAGAAGGGAATGTATGAAAGTATAGTGGTACCAACACTTATATGAGTGTGAAGCTTGGGTTGTGAATGCTGCAGTGAGGAGGCAGTGGAGATGTCCTGTCTTAGGGCAATGTGTGGTGTAAATATTATGCAGAAAATTCGGAGTGTGGAAATTAGGAGAAGGTGTGGAGTTAATAAATATATTAGTCAGAGGGCTAAAGAGGGGTTGTTGAGGTGGTTTAATCATTTAGAGAGAATGGATCAAAATAGAATGACATGGAGAGCGTATAAATCTGTAGGGGAAGGAAGGCGAGGTAGAGGTCGCGCTCGAGAAGGTTGGAGGGAAGGGGTAAAGGAGGTTTTGTGGGCGAGGGGCTTGGACTTCCAGCAAGCATGTTTGAGCATGTTAGATAGGAGTGAATGGAGACGAATGGTATTTGGGACCTGACGAGCTGTTGGAGTGTGAACAGGGTAATATTTAGTGAAGGGATTCAGGGAGACTGGTTATTTTTATATAACTGGACTTGAGTATGTACTGAAAATGGGAAGCACAATGCCTGCACTTTAAAGGAGGGGTTTTGGGATATTGGCAGTTCGGAGAATTATGTTATACATCTTTATGTGTATATGCTTCTAAACTGTTGTATTCTGGGCACCTCTGCAAAAACAGTGATTATGTATGAGTGAGGTGAAAGTGTTGAATGATGGAAGTATTTTGTTTTTTGGGATTTTCTTTTTGGGTCACCCTGCCTTGGTGGGAGACTGCCGACTTGTTGAAAAAAATATATATATTTTTTTAACCTGCTGGCTGTCTCCCACCAAGGTAGGGTGACTCGAAAAAGAAACACTTTCATCATCATTCACACTATCATTGTCTTGTCAGAGGCATGCAGATACGACAGTTTAGATGTCCTTCCAAACAGCAGATACCCTAAACCAATCCTTTGGAGTGCAGGCTCAGAACTTCCCACCTCCAGAACTCAAGTCTGGCTAACCAGTTTCCCTGAATCCACCTTGCTGACACTCCAACAGCTCATCAGGTCCCAAAAACCACTTGTTTCCACTCTTACCAAACATTCTTGCACATGACAACTGGAAAAATTGTTCAGAATTTAACAGCTCGGCCTTTAGTCACTGTACTAGTACTAATAGACATTGCTGTTTCCCTAATTGTTTCATTTTGTTCCTCAGATTGCCTGATAACTTTTAATTCTACATTTATACTACTGCATTTCTTCCCACAGGTACCATCATTATCCAGAGCTAGAAGCATTCCTTGAGAAATTAGCACAAAAATATCCAAACCTTGCCCAGCTATATTCTGTAGGATCAAGTGTTCGAGGTCGGGAATTATTTGTCTTGGAGATATCTGATCATCCTGGAATTCACGAACCTGGTTAGAATATATTTTTAATTTAATCTCTTTTTAAATTGCCAATATGTAAATATACTCCTATCCAAGTTGAAGGTATCTTTGAATGTTTGCTGTACTCAATGAGTTGATGTGTGGAGGTCAACTCTTAGTCCCTGGAACCATCTTTCATCTTACAGTTGACCAGTGTGGATTCTGTCCACTTGACATTTTTTAACACCCTGGCTGTCATGCACCAAGGCAGGGTGACAAAAAAAAAAATCACTATCATTCACACTATCACTGTCTTTGAAGAGGCATGCAGATACAACAGTTCAGATGTCATTCCAAACAGCAAATATCCCATCTCCAGGATTCAAGTCTGGCTAACAGGTTTCCCTGAAACCCTTCACAAAATATTACCCTGCTCAGACTCTAACAGTGTGTCAAGTTCCAAAAATCATTCGTCTCCACCCACTCCTACCTAACATGCTCACACATGCTTGCTGTATGTCCAATCCCCTTGCACACAAAACCTTTTTTTACCCCTTCTCTCCATTCTTTTCTAGAATGACTTCTACCCATCCTTTCCTCCACTACAGATTTATACTCCCTCCAAGTCATTCTATTTTACTCCATCCTCTCTAAATGACCAAACTACCTCAACAACTCTTCCTCAGCTCTCCACATCTAATAATTTCCATGCTACGAATTCTCTGTATAATATTTACTTCACATGTTGCCCTTAGACACATCTCTACTGCCTCCAGCCTCCTCCTTACTGCAACATTTACAACCCATGCCTCACACCCATATAAGAGTGTTGGTACCACTATACTCTCATACATTCCCTTCTTTGCCTCCATGGATAACTTTCTTTGTCTCTACAGATACCTCAGTGCACCACCCACCTTTTTTCCCTCATTAGTTCTATGATTTATCTTGTCCTTCATAAACCCATCCACCGACAGGTTTACTTCTAAATATCTGAATATGTTCACTTCTTCCATACTCCCTCCCTCCAATCTGATATCCAGTTTTTACTTATCTAAATCATTTAATACCCTCATCACCTTATTCTTATCTGTGTTCACTTTCAACTTCCTTATACTATTTAATTTTTGTTCTGTATAAAATTTTCTTCTACCACATGGTATTGCAGTTTATCCCACAATTTTACAACCCTAAGTCTGAAGATGCACTCCACAACATCCCTATAACTCATTTTTGGTTTTTAGCTTCCATCTATGCCTCTTTGTCCTTGTTCCTGTCACTTCAAACAATTTTCTTTTAACCACCCTGAGTATTTTGTATGCCATGGTCATATCTCCAGTCGTTGTTTTCTCCTTTGAGGTCATTAGGTTCATTTCCTAAATTTAGCCTCTCATATTACATCCCCCTCAGTCCCATAACTAATCTGACTGCTAACCTTTGTATTTTCTCAAGCTTAAGTAATTGTCCTGAAATGGACTTCATGTGGGTGCAGCATACTTTAAGATGGATTTGTCCTATGTCATGAATAATATTCTAAAGCTTTTTTTTTTTTTTTTCTTTTTTTTTTTGTCCCTGAAAAGAGTTCTGACATAGGCCTATATATTTTTTATTCTTTTTATTAACACATTGGCCATTACCTACCAAGGATGGGCAATTCAAAAAAGAAGAAACACTTTTCATCATCATTCACTCCATCACTGTTTTGCCAGAGGTATGCCTACACTGCACTAAAAAATCACTGCAACACCCCTTCTTCAGAGAGCAGGCACTGTATTTTCCACCTCCAGCTAACCAGTTTCCCTGAATCTCTTCATAAATGTTACTTTGCTTTTGCTCCACCAGCCCATCAAGTCATAAAAACCATTCATCTCCACTCCTATGTAATACGCTCATGCATGCTTGCTGGAAGTCCAAGCCCCCTGCACACAAAACTGCCTTTACCCCCTCCCTCCAGCCTTTCCTAGGGGGAGCCCTACCCTGCCTTCCTGTACCCACCATGTAAGTTAACCCACAACAATAAAGAAACTACCGAGTGCAGTCTAAATAATTGATTTTTTCCTGTTTGTGTTCATTTTGTTTCAGAAGCAAACCAATCTAAATATTGCTCTTGATCATGCATTCTACAGTCTTTAGTATGGACTGTTTTTCTTTCCCCCATTTATATTACATGATACTTCATTAAATTCCATCACCCATCACATCATTTGCTTAATTAATCAAGGTTGTCTTGTATGGATTTATAATTATTTTTTACTTTTTTAGTAGTTTTTAGTCATCCATAAGCAAGTTCATTTAGTTTATTAATTCTGACAAGTCATTTTTATAAATCAGAAACATTTTTGAAGTACAGATCCTTGTGGGATCCCACTACTGACACTTATCTCTCTTTGCAATTTTTTTCTCCCAGTACTTGACATTTTCTTTCAGACTAAAATTTGTTGTCTTTATTTTAATGATTTGCTTATTATTCGTCCTCTAGTCTTTCATGGGGAACAAGATGAGAAGAATGGAAATGTTTACAGTGTTACAGAAAGGAACCTAGAACTTTAATTTTATATTTTTCGGCAATGCTGGAAATGTGCAAATAATTTATTTAGCAAAGATATAAAACTATCAGATAAAATTATCTTTAGTTTGCATTTTGAAAGATTTTTGTATGTATATTTATTTTACCTTAAGATGTCTTTTTATATAATTTCATTAATAAAGCTAAGTTTACGGTATCAAATATTTTGTACTTATTGTTGCACAGGGGAGCCGGAGTTCAAATACATTGGTAACATGCATGGAAATGAAGCAGTTGGACGTGAAACCTTATTGCTGTTGATGCAGTACCTGTTAGAGGGATACGGCACTGATCAACGGGTTACTAATCTCGTTAACAACACAAGAATTCACATCATGGCTTCCATGAACCCGGATGGGTTT
This sequence comes from Cherax quadricarinatus, assembly GCF_038502225.1. Classification (NCBI taxonomy): domain Eukaryota; kingdom Metazoa; phylum Arthropoda; class Malacostraca; order Decapoda; family Parastacidae; genus Cherax; species Cherax quadricarinatus. The sequence continues at coordinate 15,431,006 of NC_091297.1, read as the reverse complement.
GAAGCTGCCACAGAAGGTGAGTGTTAAGTTTACACAGTGTGTGAGGCTGCTACAGAAGGTAAGTGTTAGGTTCACACAGTGTGTGAGACTGCTACAGAAGGTAAGTGTTAAGGTCACACAGTGTGTGAAGCTGCTACAGAAAAATGTTAGGGTCACACAGTGTGTGAAGCTGCTGTAGAAGGTAAGTGTTAGGGTCACACAGTGTGTGACACTGCTATAGAAGGTAAGTGTTAGGGTCACACTGTGTGAAGCTGCTACAGAAAAGTGTTAGGGTCACACAGTGTGTGACACTACTATAGAAGGTAAGTGTTAGGGTCACACAGTGTGTGAAGCTGCTGTAGAAGGAAAGTGTTAGGGTCACACATTGAGCCTCTTTATTAGTGCCCGGTCAAAATATCAGTAAATTAGATTAATTTTCAAGTGAAATTTTGCAGTGTCAGTGAAATTTTACATAAATCTCATGAGAAGTTATTTTATTCTCTTAAAGCAACAGTCACACACTGATTTTAATTATTTTATATTAAATTATATTTTCTCTCTTAATGTTTTCATTTGCTCTTGATATTGTGTAGTTTTGATTAGGGATCTGCAGAAGTACTGTATTTTATGGCATCAGAGACATCTTTGAGACCAAAGGTTATGTTGCTCATAGGTCTCAGCCTAAGCCTAAAGAATGTGTTGATAATAAATAGTAACCTAAACTCCTGTATATGACCCAATAGTGAATTGTGTAAATTATTTTGTATAAAACAATAAATAACAAAAATAATTATAAATACAATGGTACCCCAAGTTTCAAACTTTCTTCGTTCCAGAAGACTGTTTGAATGCCGTTACTGAATGAATTTTTTCCCATGAGGAATAATGTAAATTAGATTAGTCTGTTTCAGACCCCCAAAAATACACTTACAAAAGCACTTACAAAAGTCTTTCTTCTTTCAACGTACCAGCCATATCCCACCGAGGCGGGGTGGCCCAAAAGAAAAAAACTAAAGTTTCTCCTTTTAAATTTAGTAATATATACAGGACAAGGAGTTACTAGCCCCTTGCTCCCGGCATTTTAGTCGCCTCTTATGACACGCATGGCTTACAGAGGAAGAATTCTGTTCCACTTCCCCATGGAGATAAGAGGAAATAAACAAGAACAAAAATTAGAAAGAAAATAGAAGAAAACCCAGAGGGGTGTGTATATGTATGCTTGTACATGTATGTGTAGTGTGACCTAAGTGTAAGTAGAAGTAGCAAGACGTACCTGTAATCTTGCATATTTATGAGACAGACAAAAGACACCAGCAATCCTACCATCATGTAAAACAATTACAGGCTTTCGTTTTACACTCACTTGGCAGGACGGTAGTACCTCCCTGGGCAGTTGCTGTCTACCAACCTACTACCTACACTTACAAAAATACCCTTACATAATTGGTTTAGTTTGGAGCAGTTCGAAAATCGGGGTACCACTGTAATTGTAAATATTCATTGGCACTTAGCACTGGTAGGCTAAGGTTAACTAACTGGTGGAATCAGATGATTTATGGGTAGTATCAGTAGGCTGATTCACCTGTTTACCATAAAAACCATCCTGAGGTAATATTTTTTACTCACCTCAAACATTTCTGATATTAACCCTTTTGGGTTCCATGCCGTAGTACAATGGTTTTGAGCTCAACATCCATGATAAGCTCAGCTCAGTGAGATAAGCTATGAGCAGTGCATTTTGACCTAGATCTGAGAGAAAGGGTCTATGTGGTGAGTTTTCACCATATCAAAAAAATCCTGCCCCATGCAGTGCATGATAAAAAAAAAAAAACTGTGATCGTGTGCATGCTTTAAAATAGTGACTTTGTGGTGTATTTTTGGATGATTTTTATGGTTTTATTTTCAGTTTCTTGATACATTTGATAGAAAGGAAGATATATTACAGAAATAGAGTTGATTTTGATTGGCTTGAGGATTGGAAGCAGCTTGAAATTGAGCTCAAAGTAGCAGAAATCTTGAATTTTAGTCAACATTCCAGAGGACATTAACCCTTTCAGGGTCCAGAGGTCAAATCTCAGAGTGACAGCCAGAGTCCAAAAATTAAAAAAAAAAAAAAAAATTGTTATTTTTTTCTTATGAAATGGTAGAAAATCTTTTTCTGAAGGTAATGAAACAAAAAGTACGAAATTTGATGGAAAATTGATGAAATTATGCTCTGGCGAATTTTGCTGCATCAGTGATATTTATGCAGTGGCGATTTTGCCAACTTTGACTCCCATTTTAGACCAATTACATTACTCCAGTCGACCAAATTCTTAGCTATTTCGCTAGTATTACTTCTATTTTATCGATTGAGCACAAGAAATTGCCCAGTCAACTGTTTCAACTATCCAATAAAGTGATCGGAAATTGGTAATTTTGCCAGTTTAACACAGTTCAAAATATTCCAATTTCAAAATAGGGTCCAGAATAAACAATGCAGGCATTCCTGGCACTAAACTAACATTTCCTCTGTTTATTAATTACATTTTCAGGCTTTACAAATGAATTCCATTTTGATTTTTTATTCTCATAATGAATTTTTATTCACACCAAAAAATAGAAGATTTACTGTCATGCAATATTATAATAATTGTATAAATAATATCAGCACATATGTAAATGTATATTAGATCCATCAGCTGGTGTATTAGACGCTTGATGTCATTTGTTTACTCTTGAACATCGGCAAAAATTTAACATTTCTGCTACTGTGAGCTCAGTTTCAAACCATTTTCAGTGCTAAAACCAATCAAAATCATCTTTATTTCTGTAAAATATCTTCCATTCTATGAAATGAGACCAAGAAATCATGAATGTACCTGTAAAAAACATATGAAAAGCACTGCAAAGTCGCTATTTTAATCCAAAATTACGATTGCAGTTTTTTCCTCATTATGCACTGTGTGCTGCAGTATTTGTTTTATGTGGTGCACACTTACCACACAGATGTATTCTCGCATACTAGGCCCAAATTTACCACTCATAGCTTATTTGTGAGCTGAGCTCAAGCCATAGTTCTACGGCTTGGACCCTGGCTTCAAAGCCGTAGAACTATGGGATGGACCGTCAAAGGATTAATCACATCGCTCTTCTCGATTTGTCTAGTACGTGCCCAACTGGGAGATCTAATACGTGTTCACTACTGCACTAACGTGATTTATATAATTGCTATTACAATATTCATTAGTTACCTGCATAACAGTAAATCTTCAACATGTTAAATATTAAAATCAATAAACTTAAAAGCATAATCATATATGAAATACGTATTTTTAAATCACATGAAAAAGCCATCTCAAATCAATATTCAGTCCTAGCCATAGACACACCCACTTGCATGAATTGAGGCAGTGAGTAGGACAAGAACAGGGCCAGTCATGACAAGAAACAGCTACACACAATGAGAAAGAGATGATTGATTGGGATTTAGCAGATCTGGAATAATCTTCTGAGTACTGGAGAGTGAGATCAATGCATAATGTGTTTTTTTTGTAACTAATTGTGTTAGTGTGTTTTTTTAGCGCTGTTTCACATAACTTTAGTATGTTTCCTGTGCTGTTCCACACAGATTTATCGTGTTTTTAGTTCTGTTTCATGTAAATTTAGTGCCCTCATATATGCTGTAAGTGGTATATTTTGGCATAGACTGAAGAGAATGGGTCTGTGTGGCAAATGCATGATATGATGAAATTCATGCCCCACTTGGTGCATGATGGGAAAAGCAGACCTCTGACCTTGTGGTTGATTTAATATAGCAACTTTGGGGTGTTTTCTGTGATGGTGGTATTAATTGACAGAATGGAAGACACACTAGTGAATTAGAAATCAAATATTTCAGAAGTAGCTGAGATATTTAATTTTTGACGATTTTCCTGAAGATGGGTGAGGCCCCACTATCCCACCTTTTCCTTTGGTTTGTTTCATGGGTTCTTACTAGATCTGTTTCAGTTGTTGGGATGCTGTCAACCATGACCAGTCATTCCTGAGACTATTTAATTATCTAAGAAATAGGGTAAAACTTTGTTTTTGGTGTGTTGAATTCAGAATGGATAGCCTGGGGATGTGATTAATGAACGAAGGAAATGTTGCTTTAGTGGCTGGAATGCCTACAGTGTTTATTTTGGACTCTCTTTTTATCTCTTTGACTGTTTTGGTCATAGATATACGTCTTACGCACTACTGTTTCGGACGTATTAATACGCGTAAGTTCTAGCAGCTTCAAATCAAGCAGGAGAAAACTGGTAGGCCCACATGTGAGAGAATGGGTCTGTGTGGTCAGTGTGCACCACATAAAAAAAATCCTGCAGCACGCAGTGCATATTGAGGAAAAAAAAATTGACCATTTTTTTGGATTAAAACGCCGACTTCGAGGTGTATTTTCGTATAGTATTTATCGTTGTATTCTCGTTTTCATGGTCTCACATGATAAAATGGAAAACACATTACAGAAATAGAGATGATTTTGATTAGTTTCACGATGAAAATGACCTTGAAATTGAGCTCAAAGTAGCAGAAATGTTCGATTTTTACCAATGTTCAGGAGTCGGCAAATCACACCACACATCCGATACACGTCAACTGGAGAGTCTGATATTTTTTCACTAGTGCACTGATATTATGTATTTATATCATTTTTACACTAATGCATTAGTCTGCATAACAGTAAATTTTGTATTTTTTGTATGAATAAAAAATCAAAATAGAAAGCAATAGTAATATAAGAGACGTGACTAATGAACAGAGGATATGTTATTTTAGTGCCAAGAATGTCTACATTGTTTATTCTGGACCCTATTTTGAAATTGGCATCTTTTTTAATTTGTGTGGAATTGGCCAAATTGCTAATTTCTGACCACTTTATTGGGTAGTTCAAATTGGTAAATGGGCGATTTCTTTTACTCAACTGATAGGAAAAATGGAGTTCTAAAGAAATTGCTATGAGTTTGGTCAACTGGAACAACGGAATTGGCCAAAAACAGGGCTCCAAGTCAGCAAAATTGCCGATGCGTATATGTCGCCCCCAATTTTTTTTTTTTCCCCAAAAATTTTGCAACATAGAATGACAGTTTCAGAAAGGGGCTTGCGACAGTCAAAGGGTTAAACTGAAATTTTAAATTTGTGTAAATTTGGCCAAATTACTGAAGTCTTTGCAGTTTATAGGGTACTTCTGGTAGTTGAATGGGCAGTTTCTTGTGCTCAGTAGAACAGACAGTGTATTAGTGAAATAATTCAGAATTTGATTGAATTAAGCAATGGAATTGGCTTAAAATATGACTCAAAGTGGGAAAAGCAGCTGATGCTTAAATTGCACCCAGACCCCGAACTTTGCAACTGTGTAATTCTGTAAGTTTTCCATAAATTTTGTATTTTTGGTGTTATTTCCTTCAGAAGAAGATTCTCTAGCATCTGACATTGTCAGCGCTTTTAATTTCGGGGCTTCCAGAAGTGAAAGGGTTAGGTGTGCTACTATGAAAATAGCTCTGCCTCACAAGGTGAGGTGTAAAGGTAGATCTTACAATTGCCACTTCTACGTAAATAGCAGTAAAAAGGGACCTGGGTGTTTGTTGATTGTTGCAGGTCGCATCCTGAGAGGTGGTAGTATACCTTGGATAGGATTTTGTTTTGAAATAAGGCAAAATAGAATGACAGCTCTCTGCTGTATAGCCCTTGTGGCTTAGCGCTTCTTTTTGATTATAATAATAATCTCCCTGGAAGTTTATCCTTGTATAAACAAAATACTAAATATTTTAGCAATTAGAATTTATTAGCCATTTCAAGGACTGTTTCAGAAGTCTTTAACAATGACGTGGCTAAAATTCTTGGGAAACAAATGGAGCTCCAGGAGTGACCAAGCAATTTCATGGAGCCTTTATGTTAAAAATAAATTAGATATATAATTAATATTGATTGTGCTTGTCCCTTCAGTTTTTTCAATTATTATTTTTATTTGTGTAGAAGCATAACTTATTAATTTTGTTCTTTCTTCCTCCAGGAGACTTTGGTGGATCTACAGGTAGAAGCAATGCAAACCAGGTTGACCTTAACCGCAACTTTCCTGATCAGTTCTTTTTATCTAAGGTAATTTTTTAACTACACCAGCCATTTCTTACTAAGGTCAGGTGACCCAGAAAATGAAAACATTCACCATCATTCATTCAGTAGCTGTCTTGTCAAAAGTGCACAGACATCACAAGTCAAAAAATCAATTGAGCCTTTGAACTGCAACATCCAGCCCCCACCCCCTTCCTTCAGAGAGCAGGCACTATACTTTTCCTCTCTCAGACTCAAGTCTAGCTGACCATTTTACCCTGAATGAAGGTCCAGACCCCTGATCTAAGAATTGTTCTCAGGATTTAAGGATTTCAAAAAAAAAAAAAAAAAAAATTCATGTGAAATGATAATCTTTTTCCAAAGGTAACGAAACCAAAAATATGAGATTTGATAGAAAACTTCCTGAATTGCACTCTCGCAGAGTAATCGCTCTCTACGATATTTGCGCATCAGCGATTTCGCCTACTTTGAGTCCTATTTTAAACCATTTCCAGTGTTCCAGTCAACCAAACTTGTAGCTATTTCGCTAATACTCTTTCCATACTATTGAGTACAAGAAACCTCCCATTTGTCTCTTTCAGCTACCCATTAAAGTGATTAGCTATGTGCCCAGGCCTCTCCTATATTACACTTGCTTTCTATTTTGAATTTTTATTCACACAAGAGGTAAAAGATTTACTGGTATACAGACTTCTGCATTTTTGTAATAATTGTAAAAATAGTGTTGGCTCATTTGTGAATGCATATTAGACTGACCAGTTGAATGTGTATTGGAAGAGTGATGTAATTTGTGTCCTCTGGAATATCAGCAAAAATCAAACATTTCCATTACTTGTGCTCAATTTCAAACTACTTTGTCTTGAAACCAATCAAAATCATCTTTATTTCTGTAATATGTCACCCATTCTGTCAAATGATACCAAGAAATTGAGAATAAACCATAAAAACCATCTGAAAATACACCACAAATTTGCTGTTTTAAAGCAAATACTTGTATATGGTCAGTTTTTTTTTTTTCATCATGCACTGCCTTGGGCAGGATTTTTTTTATATGGTGCACACTTACCACAGAGACCCATTCTCTCATATCTAGGCCCAAATTTACCACTCACTGCTTATCTGAGTGAGTTGAGCTCATCATGTAGTACTACGGCACAGACCCTGTGCTCAAACCCCTAGTATTATGGCACGGACCTTAACCCTTTGACTGTTTCAGGCCCCTTTCTGAAACTGTCATTCTGTGTCGATAAATTTTTGAAAAAAAAAAAAAAAAATTATTTTTTCTTATGAAATGATAGAGAATCTTTTCCCGATGGTAATGACACCAAAAGTTCGAAATTTGGTCGAAAACTCATGTAATTACGCTCCCGCGAAGTTAGCAGTCTCGGCGACATATGCGTTTCGGCGATTTCGCCGACTTTGAGCCTTATTTTCAGCCAATTCCGTTGTTCCAGTTGACCAAACTCATAGCTATTTCTTTAGAACTCCATTTTATCTATCAGCTGAGTACAAGAAACCTCCCATTTACCAATTTGGACTACCCAATATGGTGGTCAGAAATTGGCAATTTGGCCAATTTCATGCAAACTAAAAAAGATGCCAATTTCAAAATAGGGTCCAGAATAAACAAGGTAGACATTCTTGGCACTAAAATAACATATCCTTTGTTCATTAGTCACATCTCGGGGCCTCTCTTATATTATTGCTTTCTATTTTGATTTTTTATTCATACAAAAAAATACAAAATTTACTGTTATGCAGACTACTGCATTACTGTAAAAATGGTATAAATAATATCAGTGCACTAGTGAAAGAATATTAGACTCCCCAGTTGACGTGTATTGGACGTGTGGTGTGATTTGTTTACTCCTGAACATTGGTAAAAATCGAACATTTCCGCTACTTTGAGCTCAGTTTCAAGGTCGTTTTCATCGTCAAAGTAATGAAAATCATCTCTGTTTTTGTAATATGTTTTCCATTTTATCACCTAAGACCATGAAAACGCAAATACATCGATAAATACTATACGAAAATACACCTCAAAGTCGGCGTTTTAATCCAAAAAAACGATCAGAGTTTTTTTTTTCTCATTACGCACTGTGTGTTGCAGGATTTTTTTTATGTGGTGCACGCTGACCACACAGACCCATTCTCTCACATGTGGGCCTACCAGCTTTCTTCTGCTTGATTTGAAGCCGCTAGAATTATTGAGTATATATACGTCAGAAACAGTGGCGCGTAAGACGTATTTATACGGCGTAAACAGTCAAAGGGTTAAAGTGGTTAATATTACCTTACTCACACTCAGACAGGATGTCAAATCCTTAAAACCACTTGTTTCTACTTTGATCTAACATGCTCATCCATACTTGCTGGATACTCACACCCCTACCATTTAAAACTTCCTTCACAACCTTTCCTCCAGCCATCTCTGGGATGACTCCTACCTCCTAATTTCCATCCTGAATTTATACACTATAATGGTCATCCTATTCTGCTCTCACCTCTGCAAATACCCAAACCACCTTAGCAACTCTTACTCTGAATTATACGTTTGGTGACCCCACACCATCATCTAATTAGTATGTTAATAGTTCTTTGTGTAATATTCTCACTATTCATTACTCTCAGACATGACATGTAAAAAAAAAAGATGGAGACACTGCTGATACCTATCTTTCCACAGATGCGTCAATGCTCCATCTACCTTTTTTTCCCCCTTCATCCATTTTATTGTTCGCCTCATCTTTCATAGACCCATCTGCCAGCACATTTGCTCCCAGATACTTAGACACTGAATTCTCACAAAATGCACCAGTTACCTTCGTGAAATTGAAGAGGAAACAAAAGTTTTTCTTCTTTTTACATTTAATGATTTATACAGGAGAAGGGGTTAATAGCCCCGTGCTTCTGGCATTTGAGTCACCACTTACGACACGCATGACTTGTGGACGAAGAATTTTTCTCCACTTCTCTATGGAGATGAAATTAGATACGAAATATTATGTCTCAGAAATACATCTGATTATTATGTGGGTGTCGACATGACTCACAAAATCGTAATGACACGATTGCTAACGCGACGGTCTGGAGTTTTGAGACTCTCTGATCGCGGGTTCTATCCCCGCCCGTGGTATGTGGGTGTCTTTCGGCAGAATAAGTTATGAATTCCATACAGTCAGCTTGGAACAGTTTTGAGGAACTCATTGCCATTGGAAGTGAGGGACCTGCTGTTCTAAGAAATAATAATGAATTTATAATGTAAGATTTTAATTTTACAGTCTGTTGTTTTCCTCTTAACTAATAAAAATGAAATGTAAAAGCTTGATTATTTAAAAATAATTTGCACACCATTCTAGTAAAAATAATATTTCTTCAGGTTAGTTTAACACTTTTTTTTGGATAATTTTCTAAAATGTACTGTATTTTTCTTCAGGGTGTTGAAAGACAACCAGAAACTCTAGCTGTTATGAGGTGGGTGAAGCAGCATCCATTTGTCCTGTCTGCTAACCTGCATGGTGGCTCCCTTGTTGCTAACTACCCATGGGATGATAATCCTTTTGGTCAGAATGGTGTATATAGCAAATGTCCAGATGATGAGATCTTCAAGAAATTGGCCAAAGCATATTCATTTGTAAGTTTACCCCCTTCCCTCTCAAGGGAGGTTCCTTGACGATGGTGAGGGGCTCTTGATCTAAGGAATTAGATCTGTATTCTTCTTCCTTGGACCAAACCTGAATGCCTCTCGTTCCCCTAGGCACTGTGTGACCCTTATGGGCTTAGTGCTCTCCCATGAATGTACTAATATACTTGTAAGTTTAATGTATACTGCCTTGCTCAGAAACTATTTTGGTTAATTTTTGCTCTAAATTACCTAAATAAGTACAGGATTTTCTCAGTCATTTCAATCCAGTTGCTTTGTCAGTGAAATCCTTTGGCTATTTTAATTTAGACACACTATCTGATTTTTGTTAAGCTCTTCATCAAGAAAGAAACTCTGGATTATATATCTATATGCAATATGTATCATAAACTCAGCATAGAATTTGAATGAAAAACTGCTTAAAAAATGGTATGGACATTTTTGGGGACTTCTGAAGTGTGTCAGCTAATACATGTAGTATAAAAGAGCGTCATGGAATGTGCTATGAAGGTCTTGAAGAATGGTAAAAAGTTAAATATAAGATGTCTGAGTGAGTATGTGCTCAACCAAATTTATGTAAGCAGGTGTTTGCCTAGCTTTATGTAAGCAGGAACTCTCTTAGCTCTGTGAAAATAGATGTTCACCTGCTTTTTACAAGTGGTCACCGTGCTTTTTACAAGTAGCAGATAGATGTTCATTAGGTTTTACGTAAGTAGGGGCTCAATAAGTTTTATGTAAGTGGGTGCTCATCCAGCTTTATGTAAGTACTGGAAGTACTCAACCAGCTTTATATAAATAGGTTCTTAGTCAGCTTTCTATGAGTAGATGTTACACCAGCTTTCTGTAGGTAGGGTTTCAGCCAGCTTTCGGTAGGTTAGGTGCTCAACCAGCTTTTTATAAGTAGGGAATCAACCAGCTGTAGGTAAGTACAGCCTCTTCTCATTTACCAACATACTCGTTTACCAATATCTTGGAGTTATGATGGGCTCTCTGACGAGTTGGTATTGTATGCCGGATGAGAACCTGGGTCATGGAAACGGGCAGTACAGTGTCTCAGTCTCCTTCCTACAGCCACTCAGTACACTAGCTTTCACAGTCTCCAAGACTACATTTTTTTTTTTTTTCAACAAGTCGGCCGTCTCCCACCAAGGCAGGGTGACCCAAAAAAGAAAGAAAATCTCCAAAAAGAAAATGCTTTCATCATCATTCAACACTTTCACCACACTCACGCATAATCACTGTTTTTGCAGAGGTGCTCAGAATACAACAGTTTAGAAGTATATACGTATAAAGATACACAACATATCCCTCCAAACTGCCAATATCCCAAACCCCTCCTTTAAAGTGCAGGCATTGTACTTCCCATTTCCAGGACTCAAGTCCGACTATATGAAAATAACTGGTTTCCCTGAATCCCTTCACTAAATATTATCCTGCTCACTCTCCAACAGATCGTCAGGTCCCAAGTACCATTCGTCTCCATTCACTCCTATCTAACACGCTCACGCACGCTTGCTGGAAGTCCAAGCCCCTCACCCACAAAACCTCCTTTACCCCCTCTTTCCAGCCCTTTCGAGGACGACCCCTACCCCTCTTTCCTTCCCCTATAGATTTATATGCTTTCCATGTCATTCTACTTTGATCCATTCTCTCTAAATGACCAAACCACCTCAACAACCCCTCTTCTGCCCTCTGACTAATGCTTTTATTAACTCCACACCTTCTCCTAATTTCCACACTCCGAATTTTCTGCATAATATTTACACCACACATTGCCCTTAGACAGGACATCTCCACTGCCTCCAACCGTCTCCTCGCTGCTGCATTTACCACCCAAGCTTCACATCCATATAAGAGTGTTGGTACTACTATACTTTCATACATTCCCTTCTTTGCCTCCATAGATAACGTTTTTTGACTCCACATATACCTCAACGCACCACTCACCTTTTTTCCCTCATCAATTCTATGATTAACCTCATCCTTCATAAATCCATCCGCCGACACGTCAACTCCCAAGTATCTGAAAACATTCACTTCTTCCATACTCCTCCTCCCCAATTTGATATCCAATTTTTCTTTATCTAAATCATTTGATACCCTCATCACCTTACTCTTTTCTATGTTCACTTTCAACTTTCTACCTTTACACACATTCTCATCTCATCCACTAACCTTCGCAATTTTTCTTTAGAATCTCCCATAAGCACAGTATCATCAGCAAAAAGTAACTGTGTCAATTCCCATTTTGAATTTGATTCCCCATAATTTAATCCCACCCCTCTCCCGAACACCCTAGCATTTACTTCTTTTACAACCCCATCTATAAATATATTAAACAACCATGGTGACATTACATATCCCTGTCTAAGACTTACTTTTACCGGGAAGTATTCTCCCTCTCTTCTACACACCCTAACCTGAGCCTCACTATCCTCATAAAAGCTCTTTACAGCATTTAGTAACTTACCACCTATTCCATAAACTTGCAACATCTGCCACATTGCTCCTCTATCCACTCTATCATATGCCTTTTCTAAATCCATAAATGCAATAAAAACTTCCCTACCTTTATCTAAATACTGTTCACATATATGCTTCAATGTAAACACTTGATCTACACATCCCCTACCCACTCTGAAGCCTCCTTGCTCGTCCGCAATTCTACATTCTGTCTTACCTCTAATTCTTTCAATTATAACCCTACCGTATACTTTTCCTGGTATACTCAGTAAACTTATTCCTCTATAATTTTTACAATCTCTTTTGTCCCCTTTCCCTTTATATAATGGGACTATACATGCTCTCTGCCAATCCCTAGGTACCTTCCCCTCTTTCATACATTTATTAAACAAAAGTACCAACCACTCCAACACTATATCCCCCCCTGCTTTTAACATTTCTGTCATGATCCCATCAGTTCCTGCTGCTTTACCCCCTTTCATTCTACGTAATGCCTCACGTACCTCCACCACACTTACATTCTGCTCTTCTTCACTCCTAAAAGATGGTATACCTCCCTGGCCAGTGCATGAAATTACCGCCTCCCTTTCTTCCTTAACATTTAAAAGTTCCTCAAAATATTCTCGCCATCTACCTAATACCTCCCTCTCCCCATCTACTAACTCCCCTACTATGTTTTTAACTGACAAATGAATTACTTTCCCTAGGCTTTCTTAACTTGTTTAACTCACTCCAAAATTTTTTCTTATTTTCATTAAAATTTCTTGACAGTGCCTCTCCCACTCTTTCATCTGCTCTCCTTTTGCACTCTCTCACCACTCTCTTCACCTTTCTTTTACTCTCCATATACTCTGCTCTTCTTATAACACTTCTGCTTTGTAAAAACCTCTCGTAAGCTACCTTTTTCTCTTTTATCACACCCTTTACTTCATCATTCCACCAATCACTCCTCTTTCCTCCTGCCCCCACCCTCCTATAACCCCAAACTTTTGCCCCACATTCTAATCATATGCCTTTTCTAAATCCATAAATGCAATAAAAACTTCCCTACCTTTATCTAAAATATTTGTACAAATTTATACTTTATTGTGCACCCCATAATACAAGATAGTTAGAAGTGCAGCAGCACTTGGAAGAGGAAAATGGAAGATGTACAAAAGAAGTTTATTGTAAAGGGGTTAGTGTTGTATCTTAGCATCAAGCAATCTTCAAGACCACATACAGTGGACCCTCTGTTTTCATTGATCTCTGTTTTCGTCGATTTCAGTTTTCGCCGACTGTTTTCATCAAAATATTACCTCCATTTTTGTTGCTTTCCTCGGTTTTCGTTGTTGGTCTGGTATGTGTCTGAGTGCCCTGTGTGCGCACAAAGCCTCCCCCACACACATTCTGAGGCAGTGTTGTGTTGTTGCTTGGTGAGTGAACATTATCCTGCGAGGTCATACGAAACATTTCTTAATAATCCATTGTTTTTGGCACTTGTTTATTGTGTTTAACTGCTAAATAAGCCACCATGGGCCCAAAGAATGCTCCTATTGCCAGTCCTTTGGTAAAGAAAGTGAGGAACACTGCAGAATTAAAGAAATCATTGAAAAATACATTAGTGGCGTACGTGTGGCCGACCTCCCCAGGATGTATGGGAAGCCCCCATCAACCATCAGTTCCATTGTGGCGAATAAAAAAGAAATCAAGGAAGCTGGTGTTGCGAAAGGGGTAAATGTGATAACGAAACAGAGATCACAGACCATTGAAGATGTGGAGAAATTGTTGTTGGTGTGGATCAACGAAAAACAGCTAATGTTAGATAGTATAGTGCAGTCAATAATTTGCGAAAAGGCAAGGCAGTTGCATGATGATCTCATAAAGAAAATGCCTGGAACCAGTGCTAATGTTAGTGAATTTAAAGCCAGCAAAGGCTGGTTCAAAAAATTCAAGAGGTGAAGTGGCATACACAGTGTTGTAAGACATGGTGAAGCTGCAAGTTCAGACAAACATGCAGCTGAAAAATTTGTACAGGAATTCAAAGACTATGTAGAGGCTAAAAAAATTTGTCCCCCAACAAATGTTCAATTGTGATGAAACGGGCCTCTTTTGGAAGAAAATGTCAATGTGGACCTACATCACGCAGGAGGAAAAGGCACTGCCAGGACACACACCTATGAAAGACAGGCTAACTCTCTTGTTCTGTGGTAATGCTAGTGGGGATTTCAAAGTGAAGCTTTTACTGGTGTATCACTCTGAAAATCCCAGTGTGTTCAAGAAAAATCATGTCATCAAGAGTAAATTTGTGTGTGATGTGGAAGGAGCAGTAAGGAATGGGTCATGAGGGAAATTTTCCTGGAATGGTTCAATGAAGTGTTTTGCCTTAGTGTGAAGAAATACCTCCTGGATAATAAATTGCCACTCCAGTGCCTCCTGTTAATGGACAATGCTCCTCCTCATCCTCCAGACTTGGAAGACCAGTTGTCTAAGGAATTCAGTTTTGTAACAGTGAAGTTCTTGCCTCCTGACACCACTCCTCTCATCCAGCCCATGGACCAACAAATCATTGCAAACTTCAAAAAACTGTACACCAAAGCAATATTTCAAAGGTGCTTTGATGTGACCTCAGACACTAAATTGACCCTCAGAGAGTTCTGGAGGGATCACTTCAATATCTTCCATTGCATAAGCCTTATAGATAAGGCTTGGCTAGGAGTGACTTCCAGGACGTTGAACTTTGCTTGGAGAAAATTGTGGCCAGATAGTGTCCAAGAGAAGGATTTTGAAGGGTTTGGGGCTGACCCTGTCGACCCTCTGCCTGTTGTGGAAAGTATTGTGGCATTGGGGAATTTCATGGGGTTGGGTGTGAGTGGCGAGGATGTGGAAGAGTTGGTGGAGGACCACAATGAAGAGCTAACCACTGAAGAGCTGCAACACCTTCATCTGCAACAGCAACAGAGCACATCTGAGGAAATTGCTTCACAAGAGGAGGAAGAAAGATGGAAGAAGGTGCCTTCTTCAGAGATTAGGAAGATTTGTGCAATGTGGAGTAGGGTGCAAGCATTTGTGGAGGAACATCACCCCGAGAAAGCTGTTGCAACCCATGCCAGTGACTTTTACAATGGCAATGCCACATCCCATTTTAGGGAAATTTTAAAGAGACACCAGAAACAGAGCTCTCTGGACCAATTTTTTTGTGCGACAGGGGTCCAATGACTCTCTGGCTGGTCCTAGTGGCAGTAAAAGACAAAGAAGGGAAATGACCCCAGAGAGGGACTTGGTACTAAAGTCCTTATGGATGGGGATTACCCTACCAAAGAATAACCTCTCTTCCCTCTCTCCTCCTTCCTGTCTTCCATACACCAAGAGTCTTCAGTAAAGGTAAGTGTCATGTTGAATGTTCATTCTTTTCTGCATGTATATCTGTATTTAAGCTAAAAAAAAAATTTTTCTGTTAATACTTTGGGTGTCTGGAATGGATTAATTGGATTTACATTATTTCTTATGGTGAAAATAGTTTCAGTTTTCGTTGATTTCGGTTTTCGCCAGTCTCCCTGGAATGAATTAATGATGAAAACTGAGGGTCACCTGTATTTTGTCTATAAATTTGTACTTTGTGCACCCTGTAGTACAAGATAGAAGTGCAGCAGCTTTTGGAAGAGGAAAAACAAGAGGGAAATGGAAGAAATACAAAAGAAGTTTACAGCAGAGGGGTTAGCTGGTGTGTTCATGTCTGTGTTTACATTCTCTGTCTCTCTCATGGCAGCTTAAGAAATGATTAAACTCGGTGAACGAGGTATGTCGATGGTAATGATAATCATAACAATTAATAATAATAATAATTGCTCTGGAGCACTTTAAATGTCATACATACATTGGTAGCTGACATTTTAAGTGCTCCAGAGCGATTATTATTATTATTAATTCGTTATTATTAATTATTATGATTATTACCATCGACATACCTTGGTCACTGAGTTTAATCATTTCTTAAGCTGCCACAAGAGATGCAGAAAATGTAAACACCCAGACAAACACACCGGCTAACCCCTTTACTGTGAACTTCTTTTGTACTTCTTCAATTTTCCTCCTCTTGTTTCCTCTTCCAAGTGTTGCTGCACTTTTACCTCTATCTTGTACTATGGGGTGCACAATAGTTAGAAATGCAGAAGCACTTGGAAGAGGAAATTGGAAGAAGTACCAAAGAAGTGCACAGTAAAGGGGTTAGCTAGTGTGTTTGTCTGTGTGTTTACATTCTTGGTGTCTCTTGTGACAGCTTAAGAAATGATTAAACTCAGTGAACAAGGTATGATGATGGTAATACTAATAATAATGATAATAATAAATAATAATTGCTCTGGAGCGCTTTAAATGTCAACTACCAAACCTATATGAAATACATATGACATTTCTAGTGCTCCGTAGCGATTACTAATTATTTATTATTATTATTATTATTATTATTATTATTATTATTATTATTATTATTATTATTATTATTATTATTATTGTTATTATTATTATTATTATTATTATTGTTATTACCATCGACCTACCTTGTTCACTGAGTTTAATAATTTCTTAAGCTGTCACGAGAGACACCAAGAATGTAAACACACAGACAAACACCAGCTAACCCCTTTACTGTGAACTTCTTTCGTACTCCTTCCATTCTTTGTTGTTGTTGTTCTTCCTCTTTCTACAATAAACACTCGCCTCTCACCTTACATTAGGACTACAAATATTGTTGTTACCAATAAGTGCTACTCGCCTCTCACCCTACGTGGAGTGTACCTGGAGAGGGTTTCAGGGTCAACGCCCCCATGGCTCGGTCTGAGACCAGACCTTGTGGTGGATCAGGGTCTGATCAACCAGGCTGTTACTGCTGGCCGCACACAAACTGACGTACAAACCACAGCCCAGCTGGTTAGTTACTGACTTTTGGTGCCTGTCCAGTGCCTTCTTGAAGACAGCCAGGGGTCTATTGGTAAACCCCCTTATGTATGCTGAGAGGCAGATGAACAGTCTCAGGACCTGGACACTTAGTGTGTCTCTCAGTGTACTTGTGGTACCCCTGCTTTAAATTGGGGGAATGAAAAGACTACATATATTTTAAGGTAAATAATGAGTGTACTTTGTGTACAGTGGACCCTCGACCAACGATATTAATCCGTTCCTGAAAGCTCATCGCTAATCAAAATTATTGTTAGTTGAGTTAATTTTCCCCATAAGAAATAATGGAAATTAAATTAATCCGTGCAAGACACCCAAAAGTATTGAAAAAAAGAATTTTTACCACATGAAATATTAATTTTAATACACACAAACTGAAGAAGACATGTACAATTACATGACACTTACCTTTACTGAAGATCTGGTGATGATTGATGGGATGGGAGGAGGGGAGAGCGTGGATGGTGTTAGTGTTTAGAAGGGGAATCCCTTCCATTAGGACATGAGGTGTCAAGTCCTTTTCCGGGGTTACTTCCCTTCTTCTTTTAATGCCACTAGGACCAGCTTGAGAGTCACTGGACCTCTGTCGCACAACATATCTGTCCATAGAGGCCTGTACCTCCCGTTCCTTTATGACATTCCTAAAGTGTTTCACAACATTGTCAGTGTCACAATTAAACACTTGTTCAGGTTTCAATTCTTCACTGTCTATGTACTCCTTGAATTCCTGCACATATTTTTCAGCTGCTTTGTGGTCCGAACTGGCAGCCTCACCATGCCTTATCACACTATGTATGCCACTACGATTCTTAAATCTCTCAAACCAACCTTTGCTGCTCTTAAATTCACTCACATCACCACTAGTTGCAGTCATTTTTCTAATTAAATCGTCATGCAACTTCCTAGCCTTTTCACATATGATAGCTTGAGAGATGCTATCTCCTGCTATCTGTTTTTTGTTTATCCACACCAATAACAGTCTCTCAACATCTTCTATCACTTGCGATCTCAGTTTCGAAAACATAGTTGCACCTTTGGCAAGAACAGCTTCCTTGATTGCCGTTTTCTTGGCCACAATGGTAGCGATGGTTGATTGGGGTTTTGTGTACAACCTGGCCAGCTCGGAGACATGCACTCCACTTTCATACTTAGCAATGATCTCTTTCTTCATATCCGTAGTAATTCTCACCCTTTTTGCTGTAGGGTTGGCACTAGAAGCTTTCTTGGGTCCCATGGTGACTTATTTTGCAGGTGCAATCACTATAAACACTGGCCACACGTGGACGCGTCTCAAACGGAACGAATCGTGTTGGTCGAGTTTTTTAGCGCTAGTCGAGGCAAAATTTTTGTGTTAAAATGTATCGCTAGTCGGATTTAATGTTAGACGATGCCATCGTTGGTCGAGGGTCCACTTTTTTATTGTTTTCTGTAATATATCAGAGTTATGCAAATTAAAACAAAGTTATCAAGTTGGAGTTTCCTTTATATTTATTTTTTTTTCTAATGCAGTGGACCCCCGGTTCACGAAGTCATTGGTAACCGATAAATCTGGTATCCGAAGCATTATATCGCAAAAAATTTGCCTCGGTTCCCGTTACAAAACCCGGTACGCGATACGATTCGTACGAGACATGTCCATGTGTGGCCTGAACTGCCCCGTGTGCGCCAGTGTTTACAAGCCAGCCAGTGTGCGCGCATCTAAGGATACATTCGGTACATTCCATATTATCCATATTATCACTGTTTTTGGTGCTTGTTTCTGCAAAATAAGTCACCATGGGCCCCAAGAAAGCTTCTAGTGCCAACCCATCGAGATCAAGGGTGCTAATGACTATTGAAATGAAGAAAGAGATAATTGCAAAGTATGAAAGTGGAGTGCGTGTGTCGGACCTGGCCAAGTTGTATAGTAAATCCCAATCAACCATCTCTACTATAGTGAGCAGGAAAACAGCAATCAAGGAAGCTGTTCTTGCAAAAGGTGCAACTGTGATTACAAAACAGAGATCGCAAGTGTTAGAAAATGTTGAGAGACTGTTATTGGTGTGGATAAATGAAAAACAGATAGCTGGAGATAGCATCTCTCAAGTGATCATTTGTGAAAAGGCTAGGCAGTTGCATGAGGATTTAATTAGAAAAATGCCTGCAACTAGTGGTGATGTGAGTGAATTTAAGGCCAGCAAAGGTTGGTTTGAAAGATTTAAGAATCATAGTGACATACGTAGTGTGATTAGGCATGGTGAGGCTGCCAGTTCAGACCAAAAAGCAGCTGAAAAATGTGCATGAATTCAAGAAGTACATAGAGGCTGAAGGATTGAAACCTGAACAAGTGTTTAATTGTGACGAAACAGGCCTGTTTTGGAAGAAATTGCCAAGCAGTACTTACATTACTCAGGAGGAAAAGGGACTCCCAGGACATAAGCCTCTGAAAGACAGGCTTACTCTGTTGATGTGTGCCAATGCTAGTGGTGATTGCAAAGTGAAGCCTTTATTGGTGTATCACTCAGAAGCTCCTAGAGCATTCAGGCAAAAGAATATCCTCAAGGCTAATTTGTGTGTGCTGTGAAGGGCAAACAGTAAGGCATGGGTCACTAGGGACTTTTTCTATGACTGGTTACACCATGCATTTGCCCCCAATGTGAAAAATTACCTAATTGAAAAGAAATTAGACCTTAAGTGCCTCCTGGTGTTAGACAATGCCCCTGGTCATCCTACAGACTTGGTAGAGCGACTTTGTGGGGATATGAGCTTAATTAAGGTTACGTTTTTGCCTCCTAATACCATTCCTCTCCTGCAGCCCATGGACCAGCAGGTCATTTCCAACTTCAAGAAACTGTACACAAAAGCTATGTTTGAAAGGTGCTTTGAAGTGACCACAGATACTGTATTGACACTAAAGGAGTTTTGGAAGGATCACTTTAACCCTTAAATGGTCCAAACGTATATATACGTCCACACACGTAGCGCCCCAAACGTATATATACGTTTTCTTTGTCATTCATTCAACATTGCCACAATAAGCCTGAGTCACCTAGACATGAGAGAATGGGTGTGCACACTCACTGTGTGCCATAATAAAATAATTGGGATGCCTGGGTACCATATGCTCTTTTTCCCTTTTAAAAGAAAAGATCGTTTTTTCCTCAAAAAAGTTGGGGCGCTACGCGAGTGAATGTATATATACGTTTGGACCGTTTAAGGGTTAATATCCTCAATTATATAAACCTTATAGGTAAGGCTTGGGAGGGAGTGACTGAGAGGACCTTGAACTCTGCTTGGAAGAAACTGTGGCCAGAATGTGTAGACAAAAGGGATTTTGAAGGGTTTGAGGCTAACCCTGGGAATCCTATGCCAGTTGAGGAATCTATTGTGGCATTGGGAAAGTCCTTGAGGTTGGAGGTTAGTGAGGAGGATGTGGAAGAGTTGATGGAGGAGGACAGTGACGAACTAACCACTGATGAGCTGCTAGATCGTCTTCAACAGCAAGAGGCCAGACCTGAGGAAACTGCTTTGGAGGAGGGGATAGAGAAATTGACGAAGTTGCCTATTTCAAAGATTAAGGAAATGTGTGCAAAGTGGCTTGAAGTGCAAACCTTTTTTGATGAAAATGACCCTGACACAGCTACTGCAAGCCGTGTTGGCAACCTGTTCACTGACAATGTTGTGAACCACTTTAGGAAAGTCATAAAGGAACGAGAGGTACAGGCCTCTATGGACAGATATGTTGTGCGACAGAAGTCCAGTGACGCTGAAGCTGGTCCTAGTGGCATTAAAAGAAGAAGGGAAGTAACCCCGGAAAAGGACTTGCTACCTCAAGTCCTAATGGAGGGGGATTCCCCTTCTAAACATTAAAAACTTCGACACTCTCCCCTCCTCCCATCCCATCAATCATCACCAGATCTTCATTAAGGGTAAGTGTCAATTATTCTATTGTGATTATTCTATTGTTATTATTGTTATTGTAATTATTCTTTTGCATTAAACTTAATATTTCATGTGGTAAAAGTTTTTTTTTCATACTTTTGGGTGTCTTGCACGTATTAATTTGATTTCCATTATTTCTTATGGGGAAAAATTGATTTGCTTTCCGATAATTTTGCTTTACGATGAACTCTCAGGAACGGATTAATAACGTGAACTGGAGGCCCACTGTATATATTTAATTCACCATTTGGCATCATTACAAAGTGGCCGGAGCTAGCTATAGCAGCGAGAGAGAAGCGAGGGTTGTGCCTCTCGGATCTATAAAATATTGCGTAATTATAATATTACTGTCAATAAAGGTTATCTGCCTATCATATTTATTCCAGAATAATATTAGGTATAACATAAATAATGTAGAAGCATGATAAAGGTGCCCAAATTAATAAAAACTGACATGTTGAGAGGTATTGAAGGGTAGGCAGTGGGGGAGGGCGGGGAGGGATAAAAAAAAATGACCGCGACCCTTACAGAAAACGTTATGCGCTTGAAGAGTAACTAGAGAAGATCACTGTTATGCAGTGGACCCTTGGATTAACACATCATCGGATTAAGTAACGTTTTTGCTTCAAAATATTGGCTCGGTTTACGACAAAGAACTCGGTTAAAGTCATTCATCCTGAACGTGTCCGTGTGGCGTGAGCGGCCCGGACACTCCATGCACAGCCAGTGTGCCATTGTTTACAAGTCAGTGAGGATGATTCCATGCATACATGTGAAACATTGTTTTTAGTGCTTGTAACTGCTAAATAAGCCACCATGTGCCCAAAGAAAGCTCTAGTGCCAGCCCTTTGGTAAAGAGGGTGAGAAACACTGTAGAATTCATGAAAAAGTTTGTACAAAGATATGAAAGTGGTGGTGGTAGAGTTTGGTAGTGATGGTGGTAGAAGGTGGTAGTAGTTGTGATAGTAATAGAGGGTGGTATTATGGGCCAACAGGTCTACTGCAGTGTTCCTGCTTTCTTATGTGGACCAGCGAGGGTACTTCCCCACACACACCAGCCAGGGTACTTTCCCACACACCAGCCAGAGTACTTCCCCACACACACCAGCCAGGGTACTTCCCCACACACCAGACAGGGTACTTCCCTACACACATGATTTGATTTGAGTGGGACTTGCGTATGAGTGAATAGAAGTATCAAAGCTTATTGCTTGGGAAGCATTGAAAATTGGGTTGGGCAAATACAATTCTGGTAGTGGGATGGTCTGTGAAGGACCTGCCTAGTATGGGCCAACAGGCCTGCTGCAGTGTTCCTGATTTTGTATGTGCAAACATTTATGGATGAACATCACCCTGACACAGCTGTTGCAGGCTGTTCTGGCAACATCTACAATGACAATGTTGTGTCCCATTTTAAGGAAATCTTAAGGAGATGCCAGAAACAGAGCTCTCTGGACAGATATTTCATGCAACAGGGGTCCAGCGACTCTCAAGCTGTTCCTAGTGGCATTAAAAAACAATAAATGGAAGTAACCCTGGAAAAGGACTTGGTACCTGAAGTCCTTATGGAAGGGGATTTCCCTCCAAACACTAGTACACCTCCATCCTCTCCCATCCTCCTGTCTCATCACTCACCAGTAAGTCTTCAATAAAGGTAAGTGTCATTTTAACCCTTTCAGGGTCGACAGGCCCTCTCAGAGACTTGTTCTCAGGGTCGGCCAAATTTCAAAAAAAAAAAATTATTTTTTTCTTAGGAAAGGTAGAGAATCTTTTCCCGATCATAATGACACCAAAAGTATGAAATTTGATGGAAAACTTACAGAATTATGCTCTTGCGAAGTTAGCGGTCTCGACAATGTTTACACATCGACGATTTTGCCCAATTTGAGCCCTATTTTCGGCCAATTCCAGTGTCCTAGTTGACAAAAATCATAACTATTTCGTTAGCACTCCATTTTTTCTATCAAATGAATACAAGAAACCACCCATTTACCGATTTCAACTATTCAATACAGTGGTCAGAATTTAGCAATTTTGCCAGTTTCACACAAATTTCAAAAGATGCCAATTTCAGAATAGGGTCCAGAATAAACAAGAAAGACATTCCTGGCACTAAAATAACATTTCCTCTGTTCATTAGTCACGTCTCCAGGCCCCTCTTACATTCTTTTGCTTTCCACTTTGAATTTTTATTCTCACAAAAAAACAGAAGATTTACTGTTATGCAGACTACTGCATTAGTGTAGAAATGGTATAAATAATATCAGTGCACTTGTGAAAGAATATTAGACTCACCAGTTGACGTGTATTGGACGTATCGCATGATTTGTTTATTTTTGAACTTTGGTAAAAATCAAACATTTCTGCTACTTTGAGCTCAATTTCAAGGTACTTTTCATTGTAAAACCAGTCAAAATCATCTCAATTTCTGTAATATGTCTTCCATTCTATAAAATGAGACCAGGAAAACTAGAATACAACAATAAATATCATACAAAAATACAGTGCAAAGTCGCTGTTTTAACCCAAAAACACGGTCAAAGTTTTTTTTTCTCATTACGCACTGTGTGCTGCAGGATTTTTTTTTATACCACGCACACTGACCACATAGACTCATTCTTTCATATGTAGGCCTACCAGCTTTCTCTCATTAGATTTGAGGGCGCTAGAATTTAGGCGTACTAGTACGTCAAAAACCCTGGTGCGTAAGCCATTCTAGTACGGCCGAAACCCTGAAAGGGTTAATAATGTTTTACTCTGCATGTCTCATTGTTTTCTGTGTAGGGAAATGTATATTTCATGCAAAAAAATTATTTTGTTTAATACTTTTGGGTGTCTGGAATGGATTAATTGGATTTCCCTTATTTTTTATGGGGAAAATTAATTCGGATTAAGTCAGATTTGGTATAAGACCTGCTCTCTGGAACAGATTAATTATGTTAATGGAGGGTCCACTGTACTATGCAAAGACTGAAAAAAGTGCAGTTTTCTTGAAATTTTTTTTCACAAGTAATCAGCTACGCACACGTTTCCTGGAATATCTCGAAAGTAAGTTATTGATCTATTTGATGTATTACCCTTAAAAATGAACAGATTGAAAGGATTTTCACAGCAACCATAATGTTTTAATTTTGGGAGGCAACATTTTCGAAGTACATATCATTAAGGGGTGGTTCCTCGATTAGCGACAAATTCGTTTACCAACGTGGTCTTAGGAACAGAACTCCATTGGTAAGTGAGGAAAGGCAGTACTCGACCATCTTTGTTAATGCTTAGCCAGCTTTATGTAAGTTTTTATTTAATTCATGCTAAGTGCTAAGCTCATGTGGATCATTCAGTGCTAGACACAGTGGAGGCTTGATCCTCTGTCTCCTAAGCTCGAGACAGACATCCTTCCTATTTATGCTTGTCTGTGTGTTCACAAATACAAAACACGTCTGTCTTTCATTTAGAAGATAGAGGATCGAGCCTCTATAACGTCTTGTGCTGAATGACCCATATACAGTGCTCCTCACGGCATTGTGCCGGGTGAGCGCCCCGGCATAATGCTGCGATGAAAATTAAAGGCCTACTATACAGGGGGTGTCTTTTTACTACTGAGTGAGGTCTCCTAACTCAGCAGTGTAGAACCAAAGGTTATGTTTCTCATATCTCACTTTACCTCACCATTCTAACCCTCATCTTCCTAGCTATGAGTGGGTGTATAACTGTCATGTATCTTCCTTATATGTATGTGCAAGCAAATGTTTCGTCATTTTATGTATGAGTATACAATATTTTCTCTTATGTTATATTACATGGATATAATTGCTGTGAACTGAGTTATCGGCAGGATAATAAAGCAGCATTAAGAAATATGAGGAATAAATAACATGGGTAATTGTGGCACTGCCGAAAAGAATATAAAATGACACACTGATGGATCATATATTCAAGATAAAACTTGCTGTAGCATGAAAGATTGTGAATGTAGAGAATAGTTTTATCATGTCTTTTGTTGTTTTCCTTTGCATATATTTTATTTTGTTAATACACCTATACATATTTTAGTAATATTCTTTCATTTAGTGATTTTTTTTTTAACATGGCTGTTTCCCACCGAAGCAGGGTGACCCAAAAAGAAAGAAAAAACTTCCATCATCATTCAGTACTTTCACCATCACTCATACATAATCATTGTCATTGCAGAGGGACTCAGATACCAGAGTTTAGACGTCCCTCCAAACTGACAATATCCCAAACCCCTCCTTTAAAGTGCAGGCATTGTACTTCTCATTTCCAGGACTGATGTCCAGTTAACCGGTGACCCTGAATCCCTTCACAAAATATTACCCTGCTCACACTCCAACAGCTCATCAGGTCCTAAAAACCATTCATCTCCAATCACTCCTATCTTAAATGCTCATGCACGCTTGCTGGAAGTCCAAGCCCCTCGCCCACAAAACTTCCTTTACCCCCTCCTTCCAACCTTTTTGGGGATGACCCCCTACTCTGCCTTCCTTTCCTTACAGATTTATACACTCTCCAAGTCATTCTACTTTGCTCCATTCTCTGAATGACCAAACCACCTCAACAACCCCTCTTCAGCCCTCTGAGTAATACTTTTAATAAGTCCACACCTCCTAATTTCCACACTACGAATTCTCTGCATAATATTTACATCACACATTGCCCTTAGACACGATATCTCCACTGCCTCCAGTCTCCTCCTTGCTAAAGCATTTACAGACTATGCTTCACACCCATATAACAGTGTTGGTACTGCTATACTCTCATACATTCCCTTCTTTGCCTCCATGGATAAAGTTTTTTGTCTCCACAGATACCTCAATGCACCACTCATCTTTTTTCTTTCGTCAATTCTGTGGTTAACCTCATCCTTCATAAACCCATCCACTGACAAGTCAGCTCCCAAATATCTGAAAACATTCACTTCTTCCTTACTCCCTCCCTCCAGTGTGATATCCAATCTTTCTTTATCTAAATCGATTGATACCCTCATCACTTTACTCTTATCTATGTTCACTTTCAATTTTCTACGTTTACACACCCTCCCAAACTTGTTCACTAACCTTAGCAGCTTTTCTTTAGAATCTCCCAAGACCACAGCATCATCAGCAAAAAGTAACTGTGTCAACTCCCATTTTATACTTGATTCCCCGTAATTCAATCCCAGCCCTCTCCCGAACACCCTAGCATTTACTTCTTTTACAACCCCATCTATAAATATATTAAAAAACCATGGTGACATTACACATCCCTGTCTAAGACCTACTTTTACCGGGAAGTAATCTTCCTCTCTCCTACATACTCTAACCTGAGCCTCACTATCCTCATAAAAACTCTTTACAGCATTTAGTAACTTACCACCTATTCCATACACGGGTTATTTGTGTATCGTTCCAGTCACGGTATTGTGCCTTTTTGTTATTTATTCCATACACTTGCCACATCTGCCACATTGCTCCCCTATCCACTCTATCATATGCCTTTGCTAAATCCATAAATGCAAAATTTGTTTACAGTGCCTCTCCCACTGTATCTTTTGCTCTCCTTTTGCATTCTCTCACCACTCTCTTCACCTTTCTTTTACTCTTTCTTTTACTCTTCTTATATCACTTCTGCTTTGTAAAAACCTCTCATAAGCTACCTTTTTCTCATTTATCTCACCCTTTACCTCATCATTCCACCAGTCACTCTTTCCTCCTGCACCCACCCTCCTATAGCCACAAACTTCTGCCCCCACATTCTAACACTACATTTTTAAAACTATCCCATCCCTCTTCAACCTTCCCACTACCCACACTTGCACTAGCCCACCTTACTGCCAATATTTTGTTATATCTCACTCTTAACTTCCTCCTCCCTTAGTTTATAAACTTTTACACCTCTTACTTGCTGTTGCCATTTTCCTTTAGTCCCATCTACCTCTTACTCTATCTGTTGCTACAACTAAATAATGATCCGATATATCTGTTGTTCAGGATGTACATCCTGAAGCCTACCTTTCAGCCTTTTATCTACCAATACATAATCTAACAAACTACTTTCATTATGTGCTATATCATATCTTGTATACTTACCCTCTGTTTCATAAAATCTATATTACTACCAAACCTCTTTTTAAACATAGTTCAGTTAAAGGCTCTCCATTTTCATTTACCCCTGGCACCCCAAATTTACCTACTACCTCCACAACATTGTTACCCACTAGCATTGAGATCCCCAACCACAAGTACTCTCTCACTTGGTTTAAAATTCCCCATGCACTCACTCAGCATTTCCCAAAATCTCTCTCTCTCTCCTCTACACTTCTCTCTTTTCCAGGTGCATACACACTTACTATAACCCACTTTTCACATCCAACCCTTGTTTTACTCCACATAATCCTTGAATTTATACATTTATATTCCTTCTTTTCCTTCCATAACTTATCCTTCAACATTACTGCTACTCCTTCCTTAGCTCTAACTCTGTTAGAAACCCTTGACCTAATCCCATTTACTTCTCCCCAGAAACCCTTGACCTAATCCCATTTACTTCTCCCCACTGAAACTCTTCTACCCCCTTCAGCTTCATTTCACTTAGAGCCAGGACATCCAGCTACTTTTCATTCATGACATCCACAATCATCTATCATCATTCGCACTACATCCACTCACATTTGAACATCCCACTTTGACGGTTCTTCTTTTTCTTTTTGGTAGTTTATACAGGAGAAGGGGTTACTACCTTATTACTCCCTGCATTTTAGACGACTTTTACAACACGCATGGCTTATGGAGGAAAGATTCTTATTTCACTTCCCCATAGAAAAGTAATAAGAAAAAGATCTGTTAAGATAACATCAAAGAAAAACTCAGATGAGTGTGTATACATAAATGTGTACACACATGTGTAGTGTGACCTAAGTGTAAGTAGAAGTAGCAAGACATACCTGAAATCTTGCATGTTTATGAGACAGAAAAAGACACCAGGAATTCTACCATCATGTAAAACAAATACAGCCTTCCATTTTAAACTCACTTGGCAGTACTGTAGCACTCCCTGGGCAGTTGCCATCTACCAATCTACTACTTACATTTAGTGATTCATAGCCATTTAAAAGTTTTTGCCCTGAAATATTATTAATTACATTTGCAATCAAAGTAATGAACATAATTTTGATAAGATTAGTCAAATTTCTCTGTGAGACATTTGTAATATGTTCACTGTTATTTATAATTCCTCTTTATTCTCTTAAGTTTCTAATTCTGATTTAGTGTGTATTGTTTACCTGTGAAGAATTTCATGCTGACATGTATCAAGTAATGACTTTTATTTTAATGAGGAAATTTTCCATGTAGGCCCACCCAAGAATGCCTATAGGAAAACCCTGCAACTCTGCTGATATTGTCTTCAGAGATGGCATTACTAACGGAGCAAAGTGGTACAGTGTATCAGGAGGTATGCAGGATTGGAACTACCTCAATTCCAATTGTTTTGAAATTACTCTGGAAATATCTTGTCAGAAGTATCCACCAGCTGAAGACTTGAGAACATACTGGATGGAAAATAAAAATTCCCTGCTAGCATTCATGGAACAGGTAAGCTTAATGATTTAGAAGGAAACAATTTATTTCATGCTCACACTTATTTTAATATGACACTTAAAATAATGCCAGAGATGATTGGCTAAATTATCTTTGGAAATACATTGTTTTAACTTAGATTCCTGTGTAATGGTTATCTGTACAATGGAATAATAGGTCAACTGCTCACAGGTGAGGTCAAGTAGAGGTCAATAGAATGATAGGTAAACTGCTCACAGGTGAGGTCAAGTATAGGTCAGTGGAATGATAAGTAAACTGCTCATGGGTGAGATCAGATAATGATACTTAGCCAGGCAGGCATCTGTTAGGGAATATAGTTGGTACTGGAAGGTGTGCCAGTGACAGGTGGGACACGGTGTTGCTAGGTCAGGTGTTACAAGGTGTGGAATGTCAGAAGTGGGACATGGTCTTGTTAGTCAGGTATTGCAAGGTGTGGGAGTGACGGAACCAGGACGTGATGGTGTAAGGTGTCAGAATGACAGAAATGAGACATAGTGTTGCAGTAATGGAAATTGTGTATGGTGTTGCCAGATCAGATGTTGCTAGGTGTGGCAGTGACAGAAGTGGAACATAGTGTCACTAAGTCAGATGTTTCATGTTTCTGGAGAATGAATTGCACAAGGTTCGTTGCGATGTTAAAATCTTGGATTATGTTAGGCGGTGTTTCTCAGAAACTTGTATTTAATTGCAACATTTTTCCATCAAAATAGCTGTATTTTTTTTTTTTATAGATTATTGAGATTTGACTTCATTGTTTTGACATAATGTGCATTATTTTTTTTTAGCTCGCCTGACATCTCCCACCAAGGTAGGATGAGCCAGAAAAAAAAAAGAACACAATTGCCATCACTCATTTAATAGCTGTCTAACCAGAAGTGCAGACATCACAATTCAAATGACCCTCATATCACATCCTTACTCCTTCAGAGTGCAGGCACTGTACTTCCCACCTCCAGCTGACTGGTGTCCCTGAATCCTTTTGTAAATGTTACCTTGCTCACACTTCAACAGTACATAAACCCATAAACAATCATTTCTTTCTTTTCTGACCTAACACACTCGCACATATCGATTGGGCTCTTGAGCCCCTACAATCAAAATCTTTGCCCTCTTCCGCTAGCCTTTCCTGGGATGACGTCTAGCCCTCCTTTCTTAAACCCCAGATTTATACACTCCCTTGGTCATCCTATTCTGCTCCATCCTTCTAAATGCCCAAGCCACCATAACAGCCCCTCCTCTAACCTTTTAATTACACTTTTTGTAACTTCTTCTTGTCTTCCAATTTTTGTGCTTGGAATTCTCTGCATGATATTCACACCACACATTGCTCTTAACCTTGTACTCTCACTTAGATCTATGTTACTGATGCCAGTGTTGCCTGTGTAGATCTTATTTTAAGCACAGCACCTTCAATTATGCTATGAGCAGTAAATTTTGGCCTAAACATGAGAGAATTGTTCTGTGTAGAGGAGTGTGAACAATATAAAAAAAATCTTGCTCCATGCAGTGCATGATGGGAAAAGCAAACCTCTGACCTTGTGTTTGGTTTAAAATAGCAATTTGAGGTGTTTTGTAGGCTGTTTCTTGGTATCATTGATAGATTGGTAACCATACTACTGAAGTAGAGATGATTTTGGTCAGTTTCAGGCCTGCAAGTAGCATGAAATAGGGTTCAGAGCATTGGAAAAATTAAATTTTTGATGATTTTTCTGAGGAAAGGTAAGATCCTCCCCCACCCACTCTACCCCTTCTCTTGCTTATGGGTTTTCATTTGGTCTACTTCATTTATTGAGATGCTCTAATCCATGACCAATCACCTCTGGTTATATTTTATTATCCAGTTACGATATTTTAACTTGTAATCTTCACTTAAAACTTTTCTTTCTAACTTCAGTCACAAGGACAGAACAGAGAATGACTTGCTTACTAATATAATATTCTGTGATCATCCAAACAAATAACACTTTACCCACTCATACTTGCAACTGCACCACACAGTTTGCATACTGATGTTTTTGTTCCATGTTTACAACAGATGTTACAGTCTGTTGACCACTAGCAACATGCTGAATATAGAATATACACACAGGGATTTAGAAGCAAATAAACTGGAACCCCAAATTTTGTGAGTCTCAAGTTTAGTGAATTTTGAGTATCGGCAACTTTTTTCGTTAAAATATAGCCCCAAGTTTCGTGATTTGCCTCAAAATTCGGCGGTCGTATGGAACACGTCCAAGCGACTTCCCAGCGGCTGTGCGCACACAAAGGCTCCCACACACCATTCAGAGTCAGTGTGGCATTGTTTCTGGGCGAGTGATCATCACCCCACGTGTTCATACGAAACATTTCATAATAATCCATTCTTTTTTGTGCTTGCAACTGCTAAATAAGCCAGCATGGGCCTAAAGAAAGCTTTTAGTGTCAGCCCTTTGGTAAAGAAGGTGAGAAACACAATAGAATTAAAGAAAAAGTTTGTAGAAAAATACAAAAGTAGTGGTGGTAGTGATAGTGGTAGAGGATGGTAGTGGTTGTGATGGTGGTAGAGGGTGGTAGTGATGGTGGTAGAGGGTGGTAGTGATGGTGGTAGTGATGGTGGTAGTGATGGTGGTAGAGGGTGGTAGTGATGGTGGTAGTGATGGTGGTAGTGATGGTGGTAGTGATGGTGGTAGAGGGTGGTAGTGATGGTGGTAGTGGTTGTGTTGGTGTTGGTGGTAGAAGGTGGTAGAGGGTGATGGTGGTTGTGATGGTGGTAGAGGGTGGTAGTGATGGTGGTAGAGGGTGGTAGTGATGGTGGTAGTCGTTGTGATGGTGGTTGAGGGTGGTAGTGATGGTGGTAGTGATGGTGGTAGAGGGTGGTAGTGATGGTGGTAGAGGGTGATGGTGGTTGTGATGGTGGTAGAGGGTGGTAGTGATGGTGGTAGTGGTTGTGTTGGTGGTAGAGGGTGGTAGTGATGGTGGTAGTGATGGTGGTAGAGGGTGGTAGTGATGGTGGTAGAGGGTGATGGTGGTTGTGATGGTGGTAGAGGGTGGTAGTGATGGTGGTAGTGGTTGTGTTGGTGGTAGAGGGTGGTAGTGATGGTGGTAGTGATGGTGGTAGTGATGGTGGTAGTGATGGTGGTAGTGATGGTGGTAGAGGGTGGTAGTGATGGTGGTAGTGATAGTGGTAGTGATGGTGGTAGAGGGTGGTAGTGATGGTGGTAGTGGTTGTGTTGGTGGTAGAAGGTGGTAGTGATGGTGGTAGAGGGTGATGGTGGTAGAGGGTGGTAGTGATGGTGGTAGAGGGTGGTAGTGATGGTGGTAGAGGGCAGCAGTGGTTGTGATGGTGGTAGAAGGTGGTAGTGGTTGTGATGGTGGTAGAGGATAGTAGTGGTAGTGATGGTGGTAGAGGGCAGTAGTGGTTGTGATGGTGGTAGAAGGTGGTAGTGGTTGTGATGGTGGTAGAGGGTGGGGGTGATGGTGGTAGAGGGTGGGAGTGATAGTGGTAGAGGGTGGTAGTGGGTGGTAAGTAGTGGTTGTGATGGTGGTAGAGGGTGGTAGTGATTGTGGTAGATGGTAGAGCTGCAAGAGTTCTCTTAGAGAATGGACAGTTTTTTTGTGTGACAGGGGTCCAGTGACTCTCAAGCTGGTCCTAGTGCCATTAAAAAACAAAGAAGGGAAGTTACCCCAGATAGGAACTTGGTACCTAAAGTCTTTATGGAAGGGGATTTCCTTTCCAAACAATAGTGTAACTTCTTTATCCTCTCCCCTCCTCCCATCTTCCATACACCAACAAGAGTCTTCAATAAAGGTAAGTGTGATGTTATTATTGTTTTATACTTGATTTCTCATTCTTTTCTGTATGTAAACCTATATTTAATCTATAACAAAAATAATTTTTGTTAATATTTTTGGGTGTCTGAAACGGATTAATTGAATTTACATTATTTCTTATGGGGAAAATGTTTTGAAATTCGTGAATTTCAACTTTTGGCAGACTCTCTGGAATGAATTAATCATGAAATTCAGGGGTCCACAGTAATTATAGACAAAACATATTTCTTGGGAAATCACAAATGAAGTTGTAACAAACTCACATTCTGCATTGTCAAACTTCAAAATAGCCTTCAAATGGGTTGTATCAGCCAAAATGTATGTTGATCAATATTTAGGTTAACAGCATATTGTTTTAAAGACTTATTTTCAAATTTATATGATGGCTGTAATAAGGGCATAATTATTATTCATTGGTGATAAATTAGATAAAATTAAGCAAAGAGAAGCTAACTCTATGCAGCAGTGTGACTTGAGTTGGAGTTGTTGCTTCATTGGCTTCAGCAAGGAAGTTAATTCATAGGCTTATTATTATTTATTTATTAACACTTCAGCCGTTTCCCACCAAGGCAGGGTGGCCCGAAAAAGAAAAACTTTGATCATCATTCACTCCATCAGTCTCTTGCCAGAGGCATGCTTACACTACAGTTATAAAACTGCAACATTAACACCCCTCCTTCAGAGTGCAGGCACTGTACTTCCCATCTCCAGGACTCAAGTCTGGCCTGTGAGTTTCCTTGAATCCCTTCATAAATGTTACCCTGCTCACACTCCAACAGCACATCAAGTCCTAAAAATCATTTGTCTCCATTCATCCTAGCTAACATGTTCATGCATGCTTGCTGGAAGTCCAAGCCCCTCTCACACAAAACCTCCCAACCTTTCCTAGGCCGACCTCTACTCCGCCTTCCCTCCACTACAGATGTGTACACTCGCAAAGTCATTCTATTTTGTTCCATCTTCTCTGCATGTCCGAACCACCTCAGTAACCCCTCCTCAGCCCTCTGGATAATAGTTTTGGTAATCCTGCACCACCTCCTAGTCTCCAAACTACGGATTCTCTGCATTATGTTCATACCACACATTGCCCTCAGACATGACATCCCCACTGCCTCCAGCCTTCTCCTTGTTGCAACATTCACCACCCATGCTTCACGCCCATATAAGAGTGTTGGTATAACTATGCTCTTGTACATTCCCCTCTTTGTTTTCGTGGATAAAGTTCTTTGTCTCCACAGACTCCTCAGTGCACCACTCACCTTTTTCCCCTCGTCAGTTCTATGATTCACCTCATCTTTCATTGACCCATCTGCTGACACGTCCACTCCCAAATACAGTGGTACCTTGACTTATGAGTGTCCCAACTTACTAATTTTCTGAGTTACTAGCTGTCACTCGGTCGATTTTTTGC
The DNA here is from genome assembly GCF_038502225.1 of Cherax quadricarinatus. Classification (NCBI taxonomy): domain Eukaryota; kingdom Metazoa; phylum Arthropoda; class Malacostraca; order Decapoda; family Parastacidae; genus Cherax; species Cherax quadricarinatus. The sequence goes on along the minus strand of NC_091297.1, from coordinate 15,397,159 downwards.
TTTGAATTGTGAGCCAAAATCTGAGTTATGAGCGAGCTTCAGATACAATGCCACTAGTTGGCACAGCCAACACCACGCCAATGCACATGGGTAACCTCGCTGTGGAAGCATCTCTCTTGTGTTTTGTGCAGTTATTTTGCCAAATTTCTTTTTTTTAACCATGGGTCCTAAGAAAGCAAGTGTAAAGAACAGTGCTGAGAAGAAGAAGAGTATGATGTCCATTGAATTAAAGCATGAAATCATAGAAAAACCCGAGCGAGTTGAGCTCTAGTCGACTTGGCGAGGCAGTACAAGTGTAGTATGTACTTCGTGCCTCGTGCCTTCTCTGCGAGAAGGCATGAGACATTTACGCTGATTTACTTCCGAGATATTTACCCAAAACTTAGGCCGGTCTCCTGACTTGGGAAAAAAAAAATTCCGAAAAAATCGCTTTTGTTTCAGTGTTTTCCTTGTGATACTAGTGATCTAGTGAAGTTAGCCTCACAAACACTCTGTTTTCTCTTATAATAAGACCTCAGAAGGGCAAGAATGGGAAGATATGGTCAGAGCGATAATTATTTTTACCTCGGGAGTGGCCGCCACCACCACTCGTCACATAATGACATATTTTATTCATTCTAGAGTGTATATCATGTTTCCATGGTATTTATATAATTTATTATATCATATTAGACCAATTGTAATAGATAAATAAGCCATAGAGTTGATATTAGTGGTTTTTTTAACAAGTCGGCCGTCTCCCACCGAGGCAGGGTGACCCAAAAAAGAAAGAAAATCCCCAAAAAGAAAAATACTTTCATCATCATTCAACACTTTAACCTCACTCACACATAATCACTGTTTTTGCAGAGGTGCTCAGAACACAACAGTTTAGAAGCATATACGATAAAGATACCCAACATATCCCTCCAAATTGTTAATATCCTGAAACCCCTCCTTTAGAGTGCAGGCATTGTACTTCCCATTTCCAGGACTCAAGTCCGGCTATATAAAAATAACCGGTTTCCCTGAATCCCTTCACTAAATATTACCCTGTTCACACTCCAACAGATCGTCAGGTCCCAAATACTATTCGTCTCCATTCACTCCTATCAAACAGGCTCATGCATGCCTGCTGGAAGTCCAAGCCCCTCGCCCACAAAACCTCCCTTACCCCTTCCTTCCAACCTTTTCGAGGACGACCCCTACCCCGCCTTCCTTCTCCTACAGATTTAAATGCTCTCCATGTCATTCTACTTTGATCCATTCTCTCTAAATGACCAAACCACCTCAACAACCCCTCTTCAGCCCTCTTGACTAATACTTTTATTAACTCCACACCTTCTCCTAATTTCCACACTCCGAATTTTCTGCATAATATTTACACCACACATTGCCCTTAGACAGGACATCTCCACTGCCTCCAACCGCCTCCTCGCTGCTACATTCACAACCCAAGCTTCACACCCATATAAGAGTGTTGGTACTACTATACTTTCATGCATTCCCTTCTTTGCCTCCATAGATAACATTTTTTGACTCCATATGTACCTTAACGCACCACTCACCTTTTTTCCCTCATCAATTTTATAATTAACATCATCCCTCATAAATCCATCCGCCGACACGTCAACTCCCAAGTATCTGAAAACATTCACTTCTTCTATACTCCTCCTCCCCAATTTGATATCCAATTTTTCTTTATCTAAATCATTTGATACCCTCATCACCTTACTCTTTTCTATGTTCACTTTCAACTTTCTACCTTTACACACACTCCCAAACTCATCCACTAACCTTTGCAATTTTTCTTTAGAATCTCCCATGAGCACAGTATCATCAGCAAAAAGTAACTGTGTCAATTCCCATTTTGTATTTGATTCCCCATAATTTAATCCCACCCCTCTCCTGAACACCCTACCATTTACTTCTTTTACAACCCCATCTATAAATATATTAAACATCCATGGTGACATTATACATCCCTGTCTATGACCTACTTTTACTGGGAAGTATTCTCCCTCTCTTCTACACACCCTAACCTGAGCCTCACTATCCTCATAAAAACTCTTTACAGCATTTAGTAACTTACCAACATCCATGGTGACATTATACATCCCTGTCTATGACCTACTTTTACTGGGAAGTATTCTCCCTCTCTTCTACACACCCTAACCTGAGCCTCACTATCCTCATAAAAACTCTTTACAGCATTTAGTAACTTACCACCTATTCCATATACTTGCAACATCTGCCACATTGCTCCTCTATCCACTCTATCATATGCCTTTTCTAAATCCATAAATGCAATAAAAACTTCCCTACCTTTATCTAAATACTGTTCACATATATGCTTCAGTGTAGACACTTGATCTACACATCCCCTACCCACTCTGAAACTTCCTTGTTCATCCGCAATCCTACATTCTGTCTTACCTCTAATTCTTTCAATTATGACCCTACCGTACACTTTTCCCTGGTATACTCAGTAAACTTATTCCTCTATAATTTTTACAATCTCTTTTGTCCCCCTTCCCTTTATATAAAGGGACTATACATGCTCTCCGCCAATCCCTAGATACCTTCCCCTCTTTCATACATTTATTAAACAAAAGTGCCAACCACTCCAACACTATATCCCCCCCCTGCTTTTAACATTTCTGTCATGATCCCATCAGTTCCAGCTGCTTTACCCCCTTTCATTTTACGTAATGCCTCACGTACCTCCCCCACACTTACATTCTGCTCTTCTTCACTTCTAAAAGATGGTATACCTCCCTGGCCAGTGCATGAAATTACTGCCTCCCTTTCTTCCTCAACATTTAAAAGTTCCTCAAAATATTCTCGCCATCTACCTAATACCTCCCTCTCCCCATCTACTAACTCCCCTACTCTGTTTTTAACTGACAAATCCATACATTCCCTAGGCTTTCTTAACTTGTTTAACTCGCTCCAAAATTTTTTCTTATTTTCATTAAAATTTCTTGACAGTGCCTCTCCCACTCTATCATCTGCTCTCCTTTTGCACTCTCTCACCACTCTCTTCACCTTTCTTTTACTCTCCATATAATCTCCATATAATCTCTCCATATAATGTGTGAGTGTGGTGAAAGTGTTGAATGATGATGAAAGTATTTTCTTTTTGGGGATTTTCTTTCTTTTTTGGGTCACCCTGCCTCGGTGGGAGACGACCGACTTGTTGAAAAAAAAAAAAAAAAAATAATCTGCTCTTCTTAGTGTTATATTGAAATATTTTCTCCTGCCTCCAAAGAGCCAGGAATTCTGCTGGAATGGATTAATGGCATTTCATTTAATTTCAGTGAGGAAAATTGATTTGATATATGAGCAAATTGAGTTACAAGCTGGTTCACGGACCAAATTAAACTCGTAAATCAAGGTACCACTGTATCTGAAAACATTCACCTCCTCCATACGCTCTCCCTCCAATCTTTCGTTACTTACTTTTGTTATCGTCATCACCTTACTCTTTCCTATATTCACTTTTAATATCCTTCTTTTATGAACCTTACCTAACTCCAATAATTGTTAATATCTTACCTTAACTGCCGCCGCCTCTAGTTTATAACCTTCACCTCTCGCTTATTTGCTGTTTCCATTTTCCTTATATCCCATCTACTTTTTGCTCTCACTGTAGCTACAACTAAAAAGTGATCTGATATATCTGTGGCCTTCTCTATAAACATATACATCCTGAAGTCTACCTAACAGTCTTTTATCCATTTTCCTTATATCCCATCTACTTTTTGCTCTCACTGTAGCTACAACTAAAAAGTGATCTGATATATCTGTGGCCCTCTCTATAAACATATACATCCTGAAGTCTACCTAACAGTCTTTTATCTACCAATACATAGTCCAACAAACTACTGTCATTATGCCTTATATCATATCTTGTATACTTATCCTCTTTTTCTTTAAATATGTATTACCTATAACCAAACCCCTTTCTATACAAAGTTCAATCATTTACACCTGGTGCCCCAAACTTACCTATCACACCCTCTCTAAACATTTCTCCTACTTTAGCATTTAGGTCCCCTACCACAATTACTCTCTCACTTGGTTCAAAAGTTCCTACATACTCACTTAACATCTCCCAAAATCTTTGTCTCTCCTCTACACTCTTCTCTTCTCCAGGTGCATACACACTTATTATGACCTACTTTTCGCATCTGACCCTTATTTTAATCCACATACTCCTTGAATTTATATATTTATATTCTTTCTTTCCTTTCCATAACTGATCCTTCCTTAGCTCTAACTCTCTCAGATATTTTTTTTTATTTTTATTATCACACTGGCCGATTCCCACCAAGGCAGGGTGGCCCGAAAAAGAAAAACTTTCACCATCATTCACTCCATCACTGTCTTGCCAGAAGGGTGCTTTACACTACAGTTTTTAAACTGCAACATTAACACCCCTCCTTCAGAGTGCAGGCACTGTACTTCCCATCTCCAGGACTCAAGTCCGGCCTGCCGGTTTCCCTGAATCCCTTCATAAATGTTACTTTGCTCACACTCCAACAGCACGTCAAGTATTAAAAACCATTTGTCTCCATTCACTCCTATCAAACACGCTCACGCATGCCTGCTGGAAGTCCAAGCCCCTCGCACACAAAACCTCCTTTACCCCCTCCCTCCAACCCTTCCTAGGCCGACCCCTACCCCGCCTTCCTTCCACTACAGACTGATACACTCTTGAAGTCATTCTGTTTCGCTCCATTCTCTCTACATGTCCGAACCACCTCAACAACCCTTCCTCAGCCCTCTGGACAACAGTTTTGGTAATCCCGCACCTCCTCCTAACTTCCAAACTACGAATTCTCTGCATTATATTCACACCACACATTGCCCTCAGACATGACATCTCCACTGCCTCCAGCCTTCTCCTCGCTGCAACATTCATCACCCACGCTTCACACCCATATAAGAGCGTTGGTAAAACTATACTCTCATACATTCCCCTCTTTGCCTCCAAGGACAAAGTTCTTTGTCTCCACAGACTCCTAAGTGCACCACTCACTCTTTTTCCCTCATCAATTCTATGATTCACCTCATCTTTCATAGACCCATCCGCTGACACGTCCACTCCCAAATATCTGAATACGTTCACTTCCTCCATACTCTCTCCCTCCAATCTGATATTCAATCTTTCATCACCTAATCTTTTTGTTATCCTCATAACCTTACTCTTTCCTGTATTCACCTTTAATTTTCTTCTTTTGCACACCCTACCAAATTCATCCACCAATCTCTGCAACTTCTCTTCAGAATCTCCCAAGAGCACAGTGTCATCAGCAAAGAGCAGCTGTGACAACTCCCACTTTGTGTGTGATTCTTTATCTTTTAACTCCACGCCTCTTGCCAAGACCCTCGCATTTACTTCTCTTACAACCCCATCTATAAATATATTAAACAACCACGGTGACATCACACATCCTTGTCTAAGGCCTACTTTTACTGGGAAAAAATTTCCCTCTTTCCTACATACTCTAACTTGAGCCTCACTATCCTCGTAAAAACTCTTCACTGCTTTCAGTAACCTACCTCCTACACCATACACTTGCAACATCTGCCACATTGCCCCCCTATCCACCCTGTCATACGCCTTTTCCAAATCCATAAATGCCACAAAGACCTCTTTAGCCTTATCTAAATACTGTTCACTTATATGTTTCACTGTAAACACCTGGTCCACACACCCCCTACCTTTCCTAAAGCCTCCTTGTTCATCTGCTATCCTATTCTCCGTCTTACTCTTAATTCTTTCAATTATAACTCTACCATACACTTTACCAGGTACACTCAACAGACTTATCCCCCTATAATTTTTGCACTCTCTTTTATCCCCTTTGCCTTTATACAAAGGAACTATGCATGCTCTCTGCCAATCCCTAGGTACCTTACCCTCTTCCATACATTTATTAAATAATTGCACCAACCACTCCAAAACTATATCCCCACCTGCTTTTAACATTTCTATCTTTATCCCATCAATCCCGGCTGCCTTACCCCCTTTCATTTTACCTACTGCCTCACGAACTTCCCCCACACTCACAACTGGCTCTTCCTCACTCCTACAAGATGTTATTCCTCCTTGCCCTATACACGAAATCACAGCTTCCCTATCTTCATCAACATTTAACAATTCCTCAAAATATTCCCTCCATCTTCCCAATACCTCTAACTCTCCATTTAATAACTCTCCTCTCCTATTTTTAACTGACAAATCCATTTGTTCTCTAGGCTTTCTTAACTTGTTAATCTCACTCCAAAACTTTTTCTTATTTTCAACAAAATTTGTTGATAACATCTCACCCACTCTCTCATTTGCTCTCTTTTTACATTGCTTCACCACTCTCTTAACTTCTCTCTTTTTCTCCATATACTCTTCCCTCCTTGCATTACTTCTACTTTGTAAAAACTTCTCATATGCTAACTTTTTCTCCCTTACTACTCTCTTTACATCATCATTCCACCAATCGCTCCTCTTCCCTCCTGCACCCACTTTCCTGTAACCACAAACTTCTGCTGAACACTCTAACACTACATTTTTAAACCTACCCCATACCTCTTCAACCCCATTGCCTATGCTCTCATTAGCCCATCTATCCTCCAATAGCTGTTTATATCTTACCCTAACTGCCTCCTCTTTTAGTTTATAAACCTTCACCTCTCTCTTCCCTGATGCTTCTATTCTCCTTGTATCCCATCTACCTTTTACTCTCAGTGTAGCTACAACTAGAAAGTGATCTGATATATCTGTGGCCCCTCTATAAACATGTACATCCTGAAGTCTACTCAACAGTCTTTTATCTACCAATACATAATCCAACAAACTACTGTCATTTCGCCCTACATCATATCGTGTATACTTATTTATCCTCTTTTTCTTAAAATATGTATTACCTATAACTAAACCCCTTTCTATACAAAGTTCAATCAAAGGGCTCCCATTATCATTTACACCTGGCACCCCAAACTTACCTACCACACCCTCTCTAAAAGTTTCTCCTACTTTAGCATTCAAGTCCCCTACCACAATTACTCTCTCACTTGGTTCAAAGGCTCCTATACATTCACTTAACATCTCCCAAAATCTCTCTCTCTCCTCTGCATTCCTCTCTTCTCCAGGTGCATACACGCTTATTATGACCCACTTCTCGCATCCAACCTTTACTTTAATCCACATAATTCTTGAATTTACACATTCATATTCTCTTTTCTCCTTCCATAACTGATCATTTAACATTACTGCTACCCCTTCCTTTGCTCTAACTCTCTCAGATACTCCAGATTTAATCCCATTTATTTCCCCCCACTGAAACTCTCCTACCCCCTTCAGCTTTGTTTCGCTTAGGGCCAGGACATCCAACTTCTTTTCATTCATAACATCAGCAATCATCTGTTTCTTGTCATCCGCACTACATCCACGCACATTTAAGCAACCCAGTTTTATAAAGTTTTTCTTCTTCTCTTTTTTAGTAATTGTATACAGGAGAAGGGGTTACTAGCCCATTGCTCCCGGCATTTTAGTCGCCTCATACGACACGCATGGCTTACGGAGGAAAGATTCTTTTCCACTTCCCCATGGACAATAGAAGAAATAAAAAAGAACAAGAGCTATTTAGAAAAAGGAGAAAAACCTAGATGTATGTATATATATATATGCATGTGCGTGTCTGTGAAGTGTGACCAAAGTGTAAGTAGGAGTAGCAAGATATCCCTGTTATCTTAGCGTGTTTATGAGACAGAAAAAGAAACCAGCAATCCTACCATCATGCAAAACAGTTACAGGTTTTTGTTTCACAGTCATCTGGCAGGACGGTAGTACTTCCCTGGGTGGTTGCTGTCTACCAACCTACTCGTGGCTTAATCCTATTTATTTCTCCCCACTGAAACTCCCCCATCCCCTTCAGCTTTGTTTCACTTAGAGTTTGGACATCCAACTTCTTTTCATTCCCAACTTCTTTTCATTCATAACATTAGCAATCATTTCTTTCTCATCATCTGCATAACATCCACACACATTCAGACATCCCAGTTTTATAAAGTTTTTCCTTTTCTCATTTTTAGTGGTTTATACAGGAGAAGGGATTACTAACCCATTGCTCCTGGCATTTTAGTTGCCTCCTATGACATGCATGGCTTACGGAGGAAAAATTCTTTTCCACTTCCCCATGGAGAATAAGGGAAATAAAGAAAAACAAGAACTATTAAGAAAAAAGAAGAAAAACCTTGATGTGTGTATGTATATATATGTATGTGCATATCTGTGTAGTGTGACCCAAGTGTAAATAGAAGTAGCAAGATATACCTGTTATCCAGCATGTTTATGAGACAGAAAAATAACCCTAGCAATCCTACCATCATGTAAAAGGTTTCTGTTTCACACTCATGTGGCAGGATAATAGTACCTTCCTGAGTGGTTGCTGTCTACCAACCTACTACCTACCTGGGAGGGGTTGTTGAAGTGGTTTGGTCATTTAGAGAGGATGAAGCAAAATAGGATGACCTGGAGGGTGTATAAATCTGTAGTGGAGAGGAGGAGCGGTAGGGGTCATCCTAGGAAAGGATGGAGGGAGGGGTTGAAAGAGGTTTTGTGTTCAAGGGGCTTAGACATACAGCAGGCATGTGTGAGTGTGTTAGGTAGGAGTGAATGGAGATGAATGTTTTTTGGGACTGGACAAGCTGTTGGAGTGTGAGCAGGGTAATATTTTTGAAGGGATTCAGGGAAACCGGTTAGCTAGAGTTGAGTCCTGGAGGTGGGAAATTCAATTCCTGCACTTCAAAGGAGGAGTTTGGAATATTTGCTGTTTGGATTGACATCTGAACTGTTGTATCTGAGTCTCTTTGCAAAGACAGTGATTATGTATGAATGATGGTGAAAATGTTGAATGATGGTGAAAATGTTTTTTTTTTTTTTTTTGGGTCACCTTCCCTCAGTGGGAGATGGCCAATGTGTTAAAAAAAAAGTAAAGACATGTAATTGAAACCTGTCAATGCAGGTGTAAGTTTGTCTCCTACATAATGTTTAGAAGTTTCAAATTGACTGGAAATAGTTATTAAATTTATTTGATAGGGTAAATACTATACATAAATATGATTTTGAAGCCAAGGCACATCTGATTGGACTTTATATTTCTTTGTTAACAGGTGCACACAGGAGTTAAAGGCTTTATTTTTGATAAGAGTGGCAACCCTATCAGCAATGCAAGCATCAGTGTAGCAGGTATTGATCATGATGTTGTGTCTGCCGCTGATGGTGACTACTGGAGGCTTCTCGTACCTGGAGAATATTTGGTCACAGCTCATGCTGATGGGTAACATTAAACTGTTTTCTTTATGATTTTATCATTTAAATACAGTGGACACTATATTATCTGAAGAAGGCAAGCATGGCTTGGAATGAAAATAAACTAGGTAATTCATTGGTTGAACTTTTCTAGGCCAGAGTAAAGCAGAATTTATTAGCATAAATGCTAGAACACCTACCGTATATGTGAATATTTTGATGCCAGATTTATCTGAAAAAAAAAATAAAATAAATTATTTCACTTAGTTTTTTTTTATTTCCTCATGAACCTGGAGGGCAAAATCTTCAACTTGAAATGCTTTTAATATATATTTTAGTTCTGTAATTTGCTAATTATTTACAATTTACATTTGAAAAGTGCCGTATATAGTTTGTACATTAAAAAGGTTTTAATAAATAAAGTATTACAGTATTTGCAGCTTGATAAAAACTAAATTCAATTTAAAAAAAATCAAATTCAAATATTTACTTGTATAAATTCTGTATTACAGGCATAGGTATGTCTTTGTATGTGAAATTTACCTTTCTCTTAAACTTCAAAACACTTATCTTGACTTCAAGAGCCAGAGCCATGGCTGGATTGTTTTAGTTCTAACTATGAAATGAAATTTTTGAGTTCGTTTCCCAGTTTTATTAAACTCAAGAATAAAGTGTTTGGTTGTCCTTCAGTACAGATAAACCTGCTATTTGTTAAGAATATTAGTCTATCTATATGACCCAAATAGAAACTCTTTTATCATTGTTTTTTATTCCCTTGTGATTTTCTTTGTCTTCGTCCACAGTGCTCAACATGCTCTAAATGGTTATATAAGCCACATGGGCCTTTGATGCAAAATATGCAAAATACATACTATTTTCTTTATCGTCTTGCTAGTTTTTCACTCTAGTCACTTGTCATTGACAAGAAAATCAGTATATTTTCCTTGGTGATAAATGTATTACCTACGCTGCTCTCTGATTATACATTAGATGTAACATCTAGACTGGGATTTGCACCTCATACCCTGATGAAATTTAACAATACAGCTGGAAAAAACAAACTTATTTTTTTTTTTTTTTTCGCACATTTCAAAGTCCAACCCTGTCTAACCCTTTCAGGGTCGAGAGGCCCTCTCCTAAACTTGTTCTCAGGGTCGAAAATTTTTCGGAAAAGAAAAATTATTTTCTCTTATGAAAAGATAGAGAAGCTTTTTCCAATTATAATGACACCAAAAGTATGAAATTTGGTGGAAAACTTATGGAATTATGTTCTCGCGGTCTCGACAATGTTTACACATCGGCGATTTTGCCCACTTTGACCCCTATTTTCGGCCAATTCCAGTGTACTAGCCGACAAAAATCATAGATATTTCGCTAGAACTCCACTTTTTCTATCGAATGAGTACAAGAAACCACCCATTTACCGATTTCAACTATCCAATAAAGTGGTCAGAAATTAGCAATTTTGCAAATTTCACTCAAATTTCAAAACATGCCAATTTCCAAATAGGGTCCAGAATAAACAAGACAGATATTCCTGGAACTAAAATAACATTTCCTCTCTTCATTAGTCACATCCCCAGGCCCATCTTACGTTTCTTTTGCTTTCCACTTTGAATTTTTATTCTCACAAAAAATAGAAGATTTACTGTTATGCAAACTACTGCATTAGTGTAGAAATGGTATAAGTAATATCAGCACACTTGTGAAAGAATATTAGACTCGCCAGTTGAAGTGTATTGGACGCGTGGCATGATATGTTTACTTTTGAACTTTGGCAAAAATCAAACATTTCTGCTACTTTGAACTCAATTTCCAGGTACTTTTCATTTTGAAACCAATCAAAATCATCTCAATTTCTGTAATATGTCTTCCATTCTATTAAATGAGACCAGGAAAACTAGAATATAACCATAAATCGCATACGAAAATACAGTGCAAAGTCGCTGTTTTAAATCAAAAACACGGTCAAAGTTTTTTTTTCTCATTATGCACTGTGTGTTGCAGGATTTTTTTTTTTATACTGTGCACACTGACCACATAGACCCATTCTTTCATATGTAGGCCTACCAGCTTTCTCTCGCCAGATTTTGAAGGCGCTGGAATTTACACATACTAGTACGCCAATAACCCTGGTGCATAAGCCATACTAGTACGTCGGAAACCCTGAAAGGGCTAAGGTATATAACCAAGCCTCAGGATACAACCCACATTAGTTGAATAGCACTTACTGTTAGAGACAGCAGGTGTAAAGTGTCTACCTGTCCAGTTTACTACCCACATCTGTCATTCGTAAACTGAAGGTGCTGCCACAAAGCTGTGATCTATTTTCTGGGGCATTGGTTGAGTTTACCTTTAGCTTCATTGTTTAGGGTAGGAGAAAAATATATAGTGGACCCTCGTTTTTTGTAATTAATTCGTTCTAGAGAGTGTGACTATTATCGAAATTGATGATTTACGATTCCATTTTCCCCATAAGAAATAATGTAAGTCCAATTACTTTGTTCCAGACACCCAGAAGTATCGAACAAAAATTGGTTTTTTTACCTTAAAGATAGATTTACATGCACAAAAGAATGAACATTCAACACGACAGTTACCTTTATTGAAGGCTGTTGTTGATGAATGGAAGATAGGGGGGAGGAGGAGAGAGGGAAGAGAGGTTATTGTTTGGAAGAGGAATCCCCCTCTATAAGGACTCTAGGTCACTTCAGGGGCCACTTCCCTAGCTTAAATATAGATTTACATGCAGAAAAGAATGCCAAATAAATGTAAAGCACTAATAAAATGTATAAATGAATATTTAACATCACACTTATCTTTATTGAAGACTCTTGTTGGTGTATGGCAGACGGGGCAGAGGGAGGGGAGGCAAGTTTATTGTTGGAGAATATGACACTAATATCAATGGCTTATTTATCTATCACAATTCAACTAATATGACATAATAAACAATATTAATAGCATAGAAACATGGAATATACTGTAGAATGAATAAAATAAGTCATTATGTATGTCACGAGAGGTGCTGTGTTGTGTTGTTGTTGGGTGTATAAGGGCCTCTGAGAGCATAAGCCATCCATAATGGTGGTGAAGCAGCAGCTGAGGCGGCGGTGTTTTCTGTAGCCCTATATAACTCCAACAACATTGGAAGGGTTAGTAGAATTGCTGAATCACTGAAGAAGGCATCCTCTACCACCATCACAACCACTACCACCCTCTACCATTATCACAATTGCTACCACTATCACTACTACCCTCTACCACTATCACAACTGCTACCACCCTCTACCACTATCATAACTGCTACCACCCTCTACCGCCATCACTGCCACCCTCTGCCACCATCACTACCACCCTCTACCACCACCACTTTCGTATTTTTCTACAAACTTTTTCTTAACCCTTTGACTGTTTTGGTCGTATATATATGTGTTACGAGCCACAGTTTTTGACGTATATATACTCATAAATTCTAGCGGCTTCAAATCAAGCAGGAGAAAGCTGGTAGGCCCATATGTGAGAGAATGGGTCTGTGTGGTCAGTGTGCACCATATAAAAAAAAATCCTGCAGCATGCAGTGCATAATGAGAAAAAAAAACTCCAACCATTTTTTTTAATTAAAATTCTGAATTAGTGGTCTATTTTTGTATAGTATTTACAGTTGTATTCTTGTTTTCTTGGTCTCATTTGATAGAATGGAAAACATAATATAGAAATAGAGGTGATTTTGATTGGTTTAACTATGAAAAGAACCTTAAAATGGAGCTCAAAGTAGGGAAAATATTTGATTTTTGCTGATGTCTTGCAGTGTGTGTGTGTGTGTGTGTGTGTGTGTGTGTGTGTGTGTGTGTGTGTGTGTGTGTGTGTGTGTGTGTGTGTGTGTGTGTGTGTGTGTGTGTATGTGCGTGTGTGTGTGTGTGTGTGTACTCACCTAGTTGTACTCACCTAGTTGAGGTTGCGGGGGTCGAGTCCGAGCTCCTGGCCCCGCCTCTTCACTGATCGCTACTAGGTCACTCTCCCTGAGCCGTGAGCTTTATCGTACCTCTGCTTAAAGCTATGTATGGATCCTGCCTCCACTACATCGCTTCCCAAACTATTCCACTTACTGACTACTCTGTGGCTGAAGAAATACTTCCTAACATCCCTGTGATTCATCTGTGTCTTTAGCTTCCAACTGTGTCCCCTTGTTACTGTGTCCAATCTCTGGAACATCCTGTTTTTGTCCACCTTGTCAATTCCTCTCAGTATTTTGTATGTCGTTATCATGTCCCCCCTATCTCTCCTGTCCTCCAGTGTCGTCAGGTTGATTTCCCTTAACCTCTCCTCGTAGGACATACCTCTTAGCTCTGGGACTAGTCTTGTTGCAAACCTTTGCACTTTCTCTAGTTTCTTTACGTGCTTGGCTAGGTGTGGGTTCCAAACTGGTGCCGCATACTCCAATATGGGCCTAACGTATACGGTGTACAGGGTCCTGAACGATTCCTTATTAAGATGTCGGAATGCTGTTCTGAGGTTTGCTAGGCGCCCATATGCTGCAGCAGTTATTTGGTTGATGTGCGCTTCAGGAGATGTGCCTGGTGTTATACTCACCCCAAGATCTTTTTCCTTGAGTGAGGTTTGTAGTCTCTGACCCCCTAGACTGTACTCCGTTTGCGGCCTTCTTTGCCCTTCCCCAATCTTCATGACTTTGCACTTGGTGGGATTGAACTCCAGGAGCCAATTGCTGGACCAGGTCTGCAGCCTGTCCAGGCGTGTGCTTGTGCGTGTGTGTGTGCGTGTGCGTGCTCACCTAGTTGTACTCACCTAGTTGAGGTTGCAGGGGTCGAGTCCAAGCTCCTGGAGAGTTGAGTGAGTGAATGAGAGAGAGAGAGTTGAGTGAGTGAATGAGAGAGAGAGTTGAATGAGTGAATGAGAGAGAGAGTTGAATGAGTGAATGAGAGAGAGAGTTGAATGAGTGAATGAGAGAGAGAGTTGAATGAGTGAATGAGAGAGAGAGAGAGAGTTGAGTGAGTGAATGAGAGAGAGAGTTGAATGAGTGAATGAGAGAGTGAGACTGAGTGAGTGAGTGAGACTGAGTGAGTGAGTGAGACTGAGTGAGTGAGTGAGACTGAGTGAGTGAGTGAGACTGAGTGAGTGAGTGAGACTGAGTGAGTGAGTGAGACTGAGTGAGTGAGTGAGACTGAGTGAGTGAGTGAGACTGAGTGAGTGAGTGAGACTGAGTGAGTGAGTGAGACTGAGTGAGTGAGTGAGACTGAGTGAGTGAGTGAGACTGAGTGAGTGAGTGAGACTGAGTGAGTGAGTGAGACTGAGTGAGTGAGTGAGACTGAGTGAGTGAGTGAGACTGAGTGAGTGAGTGAGACTGAGTGAGTGAGTGAGACTGAGTGAGTGAGTGAGACTGAGTGAGTGAGTGAGACTGAGTGAGTGAGTGAGACTGAGTGAGTGAGACTGAGTGAGTGAGTGAGACTGAGTGAGTGAGTGAGACTGAGTGAGTGAGTGAGACTGAGTGAGTGAGTGAGACTGAGTGAGTGAGTGAGACTGAGTGAGTGAGTGAGACTGAGTGAGTGAGTGAGTGAGTGAGTGAGTGAGAGAGACTGAGTGAGTGAATGAGACTGAGTGAATGAGACTGAGTGAGTGAGACTGAGTGAGTGAGACTGAGTGAGTGTGACTGAGTGAGTGAGACTGAGTGAGTGAGACTGAGTGAGTGAGACTGAGTGAGTGAGACTGAGTGAGTGAGACTGAGTGAGTGAGACTGAGTGAGTGAGACTGAGTGAGTGAGACTGAGTGAGTGAGACTGAGTGAGTGAGACTGAGTGAGTGAGACTGAGTGAGTGAGACTGAGTGAGTGAGACTGAGTGAGTGAGAGAGAGAGAGAGAGAGAGAGAGAGAGAGAGAGAGAGAGAGAGAGAGAGAGAGAGAGAGAGAATGAATGAATGTGTGTGTGGATGAATGAATGAATGAATCAATCAATCAATCAATCAATCAGTCAGTCAGTGACCCACTTGAACTTAGCAAATAAGGATGTAGAAAATTCTGAGGTTTGTACTGTAATGTAATTTTTATGTGAATATTTATTTTTAATTAATTTTTAAGTTTTCTTCATACTGTAATAGAGTATATTTTTCAGATATGAAGCAAGTAGTGTGAAAGTGGATGTACCACACCTTTGGGCTGTTCAAGTTAATTTTACTCTCAAAGTTGATGATTCTCCTACATGGTCAGCAGAAGAAGACTTTGGTGTGACTGAGAATCTCATGAATGAGTATCTTAATAACTCTGCACTAAATGCAGCCATGGCAGACATTGAAAACAAGTACAAGGATGTTGCAGAATTCCTGGCAAATGATAATGCTTGGAGTATGAAGGTGCATTCTCTTCGAATGGGTGCACAGGTATTTCCACATATATTTCTTGGCAGCTTGTCTCTGTTATCTTGAAGCTTTACATCACCTGCTAACAGTGACATAGTGGAATTTACTTCCCCAGGCAGGTCTTTTACACACACATACAGTATTAAGAATAACTTGGAAATGAGAGCACTTTTTAAGAAATTTTCTTCTCTCCACTCATGTCTCCTGTGATGTCTCCTGGTGCTCTTTATTCAGTGAAGTACTTTACATCTCTGATATTTCTAGGACTTCTGACAGCATAAATTTGCTGTCTACCCACCCTTCTATTTTCTTTCTAATTTCCCTCATCTTATCATAGAACTCAAATAGGTTAATGAGGCATCATTTCTTTTCCTGAGCCTGTGTTGTTGGACCATTCTCCAGAGAATCTATCAACAGTTTTTCTACAGTCTTCAAAACTTTTCACTATATGTTTCTGAGTTACTGGTCTGTATTTTAGGGTTTCTTACTTGCTCTCTTTCTTGAATATTGGTATTAGGGGTCACTTTTCCAGCTTTCTGGTATCTTTCGTGTATTTAATGTGCTCTTGAGTGCTCTTGCAGGGATGGGATGATACCAAATGTTTTGTTGATACCAACACTTCATTTTAAGCCTATACTGTTGTTTTTTCAATAATTTTATCTTTAAAATTATGGTAACTGTGTTCATTATACATTGGAACCTTGGTATGCGGCCTTAATTCATTCCAGAAGACTGTTTGAGTGTCACTCCGTTTGAGTATCGAACAAATTCTTCCCAATCAAATTTCTGTTTGGTTGACTGTTATCACTAATCGTCGTATGCCCCATGGTGACTTATTTATACAAATAATACAAGATAACACCAAAAACTGCAAAGAAACATGAAATAGTTTACAGCAAAGTCCTGGCAGGTCGTATTTGTTTGGTCAAGTGCTGAGCTTTGTTCGAGTAAGGAGCTGGTCGTGTACTGAGGTTCCCCTGTATAAGGGACTGCTTACTGCTCAATAGGTATTAAGTAACCTAGAAGGGTTAAATATTAAATAAATTAATATCTCTGAGATGGTTTTGTCAGTGTTAATTACTATCTGTAAGGCTTACAAATTTAAAAAAAATGGAATGTACCTGTATAATTACTAATCTGATGAAGACATAATCAGCAGTCAATTACAAACTAGAAGTCTGAATAATTTCAAGTTATGTTAAACACAAAACTAAAACATCCAAAACCATCACAGTACTGTTTATTTAAAGCTTTAACCCTTTGACTGTTTCAGGCCCCTCTCTGAAACTGTCATTCTATGTCGCTCAATTTTTGAAAAAAAAAAAATTATTTTTTCTTATGAAATGATAGAGAATCTTCTCCCGATGGTAATGACACCAAAAGTTCGAAATTTGGTCGAAAACTCGTGGAATTATGCTCCCGCGAAGTTAGCGGTCTCAGCGACATATGCGAATGGGCGATTTCGCCGACTTTGAGCCCTATTTTCAGCCAATTCAATTGTTCCAGTTGACCAAACTCATAGCTATTTCTTTAGAACTCCATTTTATCTATCAGCTGAGTACAAGAAACCTCCCATTTACTAATTTGGACTACCCAATATGGTGGTCAGAAATTGGCAATTTGGCCAATTTCACGCAAAATAAAAAAGATGCCAATTTCAAAATAGGGTCCAGAATAAACAAGGTAGACATTCGTGGCACTAAAATAACATATGCTCTGTTCATTAGTCACATCTCTAGGCCCCTCTTATATTATTATTGCTTTCTATTTTGATTTTTTATTCATACAAAAAAATACAAAATTTACTGTTATGCAGACGACTGCATTATTGTAAAAATGGTATAAATAATATCAGTGCACTAGTGAAAGAATAGTAGACTCCCCAGTTGACGTGTATTGGACGTGTGGTGTGATTTATTTACTCTTGAACATTGGTAAAAATCGAACATTTCCGCTACTTTGAGCTCAGTTTCAAGGTCGTTTTCATCGTAAAAGTAATGAAAATCATCTCTATTTCTGTAATATGTTTTCCATTTTATCACCTAAGACCATGAAAACGCGAATACAACGATAAATACTATACGAAAATACACCTCAAAGTCGGCGTTTTATTCCAAAAAAACGATCAGAGTTTTTTTTTTCTCATTATGCAATGTGTGCTGCAGGATTTTTTTTATGTGGTGCACACTGACCACACAGACCCATTCTCTCACATGTGGGCCTACCAGCTTTCTCCCACTTGATTTGAAGCCGCTAGAATTATTGAGTATATATACGTCAGAAACATTGGCTCGTAAGACGTATTTATACGTCGAAAACAGTCAAAGGGTTAAGAAACATTTTCAAAACTACAAAAAGAATAATATACATTACTGTAATTGCAAATTGAAAATCCAGAATTATAGTTCACAACTAGAACAAGCCTCTCTCTCTCCATTATCAAACTGAATTAACTGATACAAAATGTTTTCATTATACACTTTAAATTTTTTTAAACTTTGAAGGAACACATTGAAAAACAGAAAAGCATACATTATTCTAATACTTAAAATTAAACAATATTCATATATTACTCCGATAGCTATAATTAAAAATTCTCAAATTGAAGTTCAAAAACATCAGCATCTTCCCTCGTTCAAAAGTTAATTTGTTCCTATGAGGAACAAATTAACTTCTGTTAAATAATCTTCACTCTGTTGAAGAGTGGGTTGGTCTCGGATATTTACTGGCTAGGTTTGTCAGAGATGAAAGAACTTTCATGTTTGTTTTTTAACCACTCTATTAGACTTCCTTCTATAAGTAATAATGTCATAGATTTCTATTTCTTTGGTAAAACGAATACCTGGTACCAGCACATTTGTTTTTGAATGCTGCTTTTTGTGATTTGGAAAAGGCTCCTGAGGCAGATATCTATGATGTGTTGTTGCTGGGAATGCTGGCTATAATGTCTTCATAACATTTACCAAAATCATCCTGGTCAAGTTTTTCAATCCCTGTTACAGCATCTTGACTTTCTTCTTCAGACTCATTGCTTCTTCATTATAATAATGATGTACTGTACCGGCACATTTTTTATTTTTTTTTATTTTATTTTATTTAGTAATTTAAGCATACATACAGAGGTACAAAAAATACAGGTAAGAGCAGCATGCCAAAGCCAGTTATATGCATAGCATTACGGGCTGGCTTAAAATTAACTTAAGATTAACTAAGCAATGATGAAATCAGTGATAAAACATTATTGTAAACAGATAACTATAAAGCACAAATGAGTATTACAAAGACAGGTCATATGGTTGCTTGCATTGCTGTACATTCAGTCGAATGGAGTATTCTGTTAGGTAGTGTATTTAAAAAAATAACAAAGTTAGATTGGGTCCTAGGTTTAACATTTGTGTGATATAATTGTGAGGACATATAGGATATACAATTTATAAGGTTCAGTTATTCAGTATTTATTTGGTTTTGAGTGAGTAAGTGATCTTTGAGAAGAGACTTGAATTTATAAACAGGTAGTGTTTCTTTTATAGTTACAGGTAATGAATTCCAGATTTTAGGGCCTTTTATGTGCATTGAGTTTTTGCATAGCGTGAGATGGACACGAGGAACATCAAAGAGTGATCTGTGCCTTGTGTTATGGTCATGTGTTCTGTTGAGGTTGGCAAGGAGATGTTTGAGGGGAGGGTTAATATCAGAGTTAAGTGTTCTATGTATGTAATAGGTGCAGTAATAAGTATGGATGTTTTGTATGGTGAGTAGGTTGAGTGTTTTGAATATTGGTGGAGTGTGCTGCCTGTAGTGAGAATTTGTTATCATTCTAACTGCAGCCTTTTGTTGGGTAATTAGTGGTCTGAGATGGTTAATTGTTGTTGAACCCCATGCACAAATTCCATAGGTGAGATAGGGGTAAATAAGAGAGTGATAAAGGGCCAGGAGGGCTGACTGTGGAACATAGTACCGCATCTTCGATAGTATGCCTACAGTCTTGGAAATTTTCTTAGAAATTTGTTGTATATGTGTATGAAATTTGAGTCTATTATCCAGGTGGATTCCTAAGAATTTTCCCTCTGTTAGCTTTGTGATAGGTGATCTGTTTATCGTTATGTTAAGAGGTACATCTGTAGCTCTGTTACCAAACTGAATGAAGTAGGTTTTGTCAATGTTTAGTGTAAGTTTGTTAGTCCTCATCCAGGTAGATATTTTCTGTAATTCGGTGTTTACAGTATTGGCTAGCGTGACTGGGCTCGGGTGAGAGAAGACGTATGTAGTGTCATCTGCAAAAAGTGTGGGTTTGAGTAATTGCGAAGCATTTGGTAGGTCATTTATGTATAGGAGAAAGAGAAGAGGGCCAAGGACACTTCCCTGTGGGACACCAACTGTAATTGGTTGAGCGGAAGAGCTTGCCCCATTTGCATACACATATTGGCTTCTGTTGCTGAGGTATGACTTGAGGTAGTTGAGGGAGTGCCCTCTAATACCATAGTGTGACAATTTTACGTGGAGCAAGTCATGGTCAACTGTATCAAAAGCTTTACGTAAGTCAATGAAGATCCCCAGTGGGACTTCTTTTTTCTCTATTGCAGTGTATATATGTTCTAGCATGTGTATAATAGCATCATTAGTATTTTTATTAGGCCTGAATCCAAATTGGCAGGGGTTGAGAATGTTTTGGGAGATGAGGTAGGAGTAGATTCGTTTATGAATTAATTTTTCGAAGATTTTTGAGAGAGGGTGTAAATTGGATATTGGCCTATAGTTATTCAACTCTGTTTGGTCTCCTCCTTTATGGATCGGGGTGACCCTTGCTATTTTGAGAGCTGTAGGGAAGGTGGAGGATTCAATGGATTTGTTAAAGAGTGTTGCAATGATTGGTGATAGTACTTGTGACACTTTTTTGTATATAAAGGGTGGTAAGGTATTTAAATCTCCTGCCTTGTTTTTTAGTGTGTTGATAGTAAGGGAGACTTCGTATGGGTTAGTCGGAGCTAGGAACAGTGTGTTCGGGTAGTTGCCAGTGAGGTAGTCATTTGGTGGGGTATCTGAGCTTGGGATTTTATTGGCAAGGTTTTGTCCTATAGTGGAGAAGAAATCATTGAGTCTGTTTGCTGTTTCTGTTGGTGGGAGTTGGGGTTCATCTGATTTTGCTAATTTTATTTCGCTATTTCGTGATATCTTTTTTGTTCCCAGAATTTCTGATAGGGTCTTCCAGGTCTTTTTTATATCACCTCGTAAGTTGGATAATCTGTTCTCATAATACAGTTTTTTTGCCCTTCTTATCAGGCTGGTTAGGATTGACGAGTAACGTTTTGTTTGGTCTCTGGTTATGTGACCCATTCTGTACTGTTTTTCATATCGGTGTTTTGTATTTATGGATTTGAGAATGCTGGGTGTTAGCCAGGGACTGTTCAGTCTCTTAGCTGTCATCTGTTTAGTTTTTTTAGGGCAGTGCTTGTTATAGAGGTATTGGGTCTTTTTTAGAAAATTATTAAAACATTCGTCAATATCTGTATAGATTTCTAGCTCAGTGTGCCAGTCAATGTTTGTTACTGCTGTTGTGAAGTTATTAATGGCTGCCTCATTGTGAAGTCTGAAGGTGACTTTAGTAGTGTCTTGGGGTATTTTACCAAGAGTTGTTATGAGGAAAGTAGGGTAGTGGTCTGTGGTATTATCTGTAATTATGCCTGATTTTAAAGGGGATATGGTGTTGGTCCAGATGTGGTCAAGTAGGGAAACACTAGTCTCCGTAACTCTTGTAGGTTTTGTTACTGTTGGTAGCAACATGCAGTTACTCATTGTGTTTGTGAATTCAGTAACGTGTGGGTCCTGGTCTTGCAGGAGATTTATATTGAAGTCACCTGAGAGTAGTAAGTGATCTTTGTTCATGCGTACATCAGTTATCATACTTCCTAGGTTTTGACTAAATTGGCTAATGTTTGATTGTGGAACTCTGTAGATGTTTATCACTGTGAGAGGTTTTTGTAGGTATTTGGATTTGAATTTAACTATTATATATTCCCCATGTTCATCCCTTGTGCAAGTATTAGTGATACATTCTAGTTGGTCTGAGTAGTATATAGCTGTGCCACCCCCTTGTTGGTCTGGCCTACAGTTGTGTATGGCTGTGTAACCAGGAATGGCATAGACATCTGTAGTATCAGGCTTTAGCCAGGTTTCAGTTAGTGTAATGATGGACATATTGGCATGCAAGGAATTTAGTAATGCTAGGAGGTCATCGTAATGCTTGCTTAAAGATCTGATATTGTAGTTAAAGATAGTTATGTTGTTGTTGGCTCTGAGAAGTGCGTTTGACATACAGCAGCTAGGTATCTTGATTTCTGAAGTGTTTCGCTCACACCATAGACTCTTAGTCAAATACAGAGGTGACGAAATATGGAGACAATAGAAGTAGTGGAGAGGTAAAGATTATACAATCTATTTAACAGAATTGAAGAAGTGTTTTGAGGTGGTCATTCCTTCAGCAGTGAGAAGTGTTCAGGTTCATAATCTTACACAGCGTTCAAGACTATGAAGCTGAATACAGGCAGCCCCCCTGTTTGCGGCACTTCTCAGTGATTTGTTAATACGGTAGTTTTAAGTTATACCCAGTTATTCGTTTGTACAGCACCTGATTCACTATTACTGCAGCTGGGCATCTGCATGCCATTTTCTCTGTTTAGGCTCTCTATGAGCTCCAGTGTCTCTCTGGATTCTGTATGGAAACTTGTCAAAGTTTCAAGCATTTTAAGGTTATTAAAGGACTTACTGTAGTATGGACCCATTATGTACCTCTGTAATCTTTTGATTACCGCCCACAGGATGGGTATGGGGTGCATAATAAAGATATTAAACTATTTTTTTATTATTAACACACTGGCCGATTCCCACCAAGGCAGGGTGGCCCAAAAAAGAAAAACTTTCACCATCATTCACTCCATCACTGTCTTGCCAGAAGGGTGCTTTACACTACAGTTTTTAAACTGCAACATTAACACCCCTCCTTCAGAGTGCAGGCACTGTACTTCCCATCTCCAGGACTCAAGTCCGACCTGCCGGTTTCCCTGAATCCCTTCATAAACGTTACTTTGCTCACACTCCAACAGCACATCAAGTATTAAAAACCATTTGTCTCCATTCACTCCTATCAAACACGCTCACGCATGCCCGCTGGAAGTCCAAGCCCCTCGCACACAAAACCTCCTTTACCCCCTCCCTCCAACCTTTCCTAGGCCGTCCCCAACTCCGCCTTCCTTCCACTACAGACTGATATACTCTTGAAGTCATTCCGTTTCGCTCCATTCTCTCTACATGTTCGAACCACCTCAACAACCCTTCCTCAGCCCTCTGGACAACAGTTTTGGTAATCCCGCACCTCCTCCTAACTTCCAAACTACGAATTCTCTGCATTATATTCACACCACACATTGCCCTCAGACATGACATCTCCACTGCCTCCAGCCTTCTTCTCGCTGCAACATTCATCACCCATGCTTCACACCCATATAAGAGCGTTGGTAAAACTATACTCTTATACATTTCCCTCTTTGCCTCCAAGGACAAAGTTCTTTGTCTCCACAGACTCCTAAGTGCACCATTCACCCTTTTTCCCTCATCAATTCTATGATTCACCTCATCTTTCATAGACCCATCCTCTGACACGTCCACTCCCAAATATATGAATACATTCACCTCCTCCATACACTCTCCCTCCAATCTGATATCCAATCTTTCATCACCTAATCTTTTTGTTATCCTCATAACCTTACTCTTTCCTGTATTCACTTTTAAATTTCTTCTTTTGCATACCCTACCAAATTCATCCACCAACCTCTGCAACTTCTCTTCAGAATCTCCCAAGAGCACAGCGTCATCAGAAAAGAGCAACTGTGACAACTCCCACTTTGTGTGATTCTTTATCTTTTAACTCCACGCCTCTTGCCAAGACCCTCGCATTTACTTCTCTTACAACCCCATCTATAAATATATTAAACAACCACGGTGACATCACACATCCTTGTCTAAGGCCTACTTTTACTGGGAAATAATCTCCTTCTTTCCTACATACTCTAACTTGAGCCTCACTATCCTCGTAAAAGCTCTTCACTGCTTTCAGTAACCTACCTCCTACACCATACACCTGCAACATCTGCCACATTGCTTCCCTATCCACCCTGTCATACGCTTTTTCCAAATCCATAAATGCCACAAAAACCTCTTTAGCCTTATCTAAATACTGTTCACTTATATGTTTCACTGTAAACACCTGGTTCACACACCCCCTACCTTTCCTAAAGCCTCCTTGTTCATCTGCTATCCTATTCTCCGTCTTACTCTTAATTCTTTCAATAATAACTCTACCATACACTTTACCAGGTATACTCAACAGACTTATCCCCCTATAATTTTTGCACTCTCTTTTGTCCCCTTTGCCTTTATACAAAGGAACTATGCATTAAACTAACTATATTATATATATGACAGTAAGTCCTTACTGTAGTATATACAGTAGTACATACCTTGGTTCTTGAATTTAATTCATTCCAGAAGGCTGTTCGAGTGCCGATCTGCTTGAGTACCAAACAAATTTTCTTTTTGGTTGGCTGTTATCACTAATCTTCTTAGGCCCCATGGTGACTTATTTATACAAATAATATAGAAAAAACACGAAAAAATACAGTGAAATGAGGAACAGTTTACAGCAAAGTTCTGGCAGGTCGTGTTTGTTTGGCTGAGTACTGAGCAAACGGTTCACTACCAAGCAACTTTTTTACCGAACAAAGCATTTGAATACCGAATTGTTTGAGTAGGGAGCTGTTCGAGTACCGAGGTACTACTATAATATACTACAGTAAGGACTTAGTGTAGTATATTATATATACTACAGTAAGTCCTTACTTAATGATGTTATGTTATAACATCAATGAGAAAAAATCAGCTCCCAGCAAAGGCCACTGTCTGTAAAGTTTGCATGTTTGTTTTTGAACTGTGTGGTGGTAGGAGGTGCTCCTTACTGTTTTTGCTTTGCAAACATTTATTCCTTGACTTAATCCTGTTGCAATGGGTGCCAAAGATGCACTGTGCATCCCTGATGTTTATATCATTTATAGTAATAATAATAATATCTTTATTTACTACAAGTACATGTATAAGGTATACAGGCCTAGCTGACAACAATGACATACTACTATAGAAAACCCCTTGTTATGCTCCGCATGTCGGGCAAATTAGGTCAGAGTCCCAGGATGCGACCCACACCAGTTGACTAACACCCAGGTACCCATTTTACTGATGGGGAACATAGACATTTAGCTTAAAGTCGCAGTTTCCAAGAACCTGTCAGCAACATCAAGTGAGGATTTACTGTATTTTTTGTTGTTGTGGTGGCATCTAAGGGTATTTGTAATTAAAAGAGGCATTGTAAGGCTCTTATTTTAAGTGCAAAGTTACAAAGTAGGGGCTATGCCAGGCGAGGGAGTAGGTAAGAGACTGCCTCGCTAGAGTTGAAGATGCAATAACGGTGGAAGAATATTGCTCTGAGGTGCTATATATGTAGTATATTTGTGATATTATAGACATTCTCATTAATCCATCTATAGCAAGTTTTGCAAAATTATATAAAAAACATGCTGTATATCATATAAACATAATACTGACAACCATACTAAAACAAATTGATATAATTGTGGTAGCTGGGTGGGTATAAAGAAATGCACGACAATTACAATAAGACATTCTCTCTGGTCCCCTAACACCAGAGAAACTGTGTATATTACAGGGGGTAACTATAGAAAACATTCCTATCATATGCCTTCACTCATAAAGAACATCACTTGCTCTCTAAAGGGTGTGTTTAAGTGAGCCTGGGTGTGTTGCAGTGTGCCTGGATGTGTTGCAGTGAGCCTGGATGTGTTGCAGTGAGTCTGGGTGTGTTGCAGTGAGCTTGGGTGTGTTGCTGTTATGCAGGTTACTGCACAAATGTTTAGATAATTTGTATATAATATAAGGTGTTTGTATTGTGGGGAAAAATGCTCCATAAATGTATATAGTGTCAGTGTTTTGGGTGGACACATTAAACAGTCAGTTGGACACAGATGATCAACTGGGAGTGACTTGTGACACTTTTCACTTCCCGTTGATCATCTAATACAGGGATCCCCAAACTTCAGCTTATTGACTCAGATTGTTCATCAACCCCTAAGCATTTATTATATGAAAAAATAATAAATAGTACTTTATCTAATAGTACTATGAATAATAATAGATAATAATAATAATAATAGATTTTTTTTTTCAACAAGTCGGGAGACTATTTCTCGGTAAAAGAAGGTCTTAGACAGGGATATGTAATGTCATCATGGTTGTTTAATATATTTTTAGATGGGTTTGTAAAAGAAGTAAATGCTAGGGCGTTAAGGACAGGGGTGGGATTAAATTATGGGGAAATAAATACAAAATGGGAAGTGACACAGTTACTTTTTGCTGATGATACTGTGCTTATGGGAGACTCTAAAGAAAAATTGCAAAGGTTAGTGGACGAATTTGGAAGTGTGTGTAAAGGTAGAAAGTTGAAGGTGAACATAGAAAAGAGTAAGGCGATGAGAGTATCAAATGATTTAGATAAAGAAAAATTGGATATCAAATTGGGGAGGAGTAGTATGGAAGAAGTGAATGTTTTCAGATATTTGGGAGTTGATGTGTCAGCGGATGGATTTATGAAAGATGAAGTTAATCATAGAACTGAAGAAGGAAAAAAGTGAGTGGTGCATTGAGGTATATGTGGAGGCAAAAAATGTTATCTATAGAGGCAAAGAAAGGATGTATGAAAGTATAGTAGTACCAATACTCTTATATGGGTGTGAAGCTTGGGTTGTAAATGCGGCAGCGAGGAGGCGGTTGGAGGCATTGGAGATGTCCTGTCTAAGGACAATGTGTGGTGTAAATATTATGCAGAAAATTCAGAGTGTGGAAATTAGGAGAAGGTGTGGAGTTAATAAAATATTAGTCAGAGGGCTGAAGAGGGTTTGTTGAGGTGGTTTGGTCATTTAGAGAGAATGGATCAAAGTAGAATGACATGGAGAGCGTATAAATCCGTAGGGGAAGGAAGGTGGGGTAGGGGATGTCCTCGAAAAAGTTGGAGGGAGGGGGTAAAGGAGGTGTTGTGGGCGAGGGGTTTGGACTTCCAGCAAGTGTGCGTGAGCGTGTTAGATAGGAGTAAATGGAGACAAATAGTATTTGGGACCTGACGAGCTGTTGGAGTGTGAGCAGGGTAATATTTGGTGAAGGGATTCAGGGAAGCCGGTTATTTTATATAACCGGACCTGAGTCCTGGAAATGGGAAGTACAATGCCTGCACTCTAAAGGAGGGGTTTGAGATATTGGCAGTTTGGAGGGATATATTTTGTATTTTTATATGTATATATGTACCTTTAAACTGTTGTATTCTGGGCACCTCTGCAAAAACATTGATTATGTGTGAGTGAGGTGAAAGTGTTGAATGATGATGAAAGTTTTTTCTTTTTGGGGATTTTCTTTCTTATTGGGTCACCCTGCCTCGGTGGAAGACGGCCGACTTGTTAAAAAAAAAACATAATAATAATAATTATCCATGGGGAAGTGGAACAGAATTCTTCCTTCGTAAGCCATGTGTGTCGTAAGAGGCGAGTAAAATGCCAGGAGGAAGGGGCTAGTAACCCCTTCTCCTGTATATATTACTAAATGTAAAAAGAGAAACTTTCGTTTTGCCTTTTGGGCCACCCTGCCTCGGTGGGATATGGTCAGTGCGTTAAAAGAAAGAAAGAATAATAATAATGACTTCATAAGAAATAGGTAATATTTAAGTTATGAAAAGTATAATATTTAACATACTCTTTTTACTGAAACTGTTGATATCATTAATGAGAAGGATGCATCTGATGACTGTCACAAGTGGCATTGATATTTGGTTGGAGGGATGAAAGAGACAAAGGGGGGTGGGAGTGGAAGGTCACAGATATGCAAAGCATGGCCCCAGATATTTATTGACCCCCCTTTTGACCCCCAGCCATTTATTGACCTCTTTGATAGCCCCATTGACCCTTAGGGGTCAATATTGACCACTTTGGGGAGCCCCAATAAGTGTCTACCCAAAAACACTGACAGTATATGTTTTTTTTTAACAAGTCGGCCATCTCCCACCGAGGCAGGGTGACCCAAAAAGAAAGAAAATCCCCAAAAAGAAAATACTTTCATCATCATTCAACACTTTCACCACACTCACACATAATCACTGTTTTTGCAGAGGTGCTCAGAACACAACAGTTTAGAAGCATATACATATAAAGATACACAACATATCCCTCCAAACTGATAATATCCCGAACTCCTCCTCTAGAGTGCAGGCATTGTACTTTCCATTTCCAGGACTCAAGTCCGGCTATATAAAAATAACCGGTTTCCTCGAATCCCTTCACTAAATATTACCCTGCTCACACTCCAACAGATCGTCAGGTCCCAAATACCATTCGTCTCCATTCACTCCTATCGAACATGCTCATGCACACCTGCTGGAAGTCCAAGCCTCTCACCCACAAAACCTCCCTTACCCCTTCCTTCTAACCTTCCTTCCTACCCCACCTTCCTTCCCCTACAGATTTATATGCTCTCCATGTCATTCTACTTTGATCCATTTTCTCTAAATGACCAAACCACTTCAACAACCCCTCTTCAGCCCTCTGACTAATACTTTTATTAACTCCACACCTTCTCCTAATTTCCACACCGAATTTTCTGCCTAATATTTACACCACACATTGCCCTTAGACAGGATATCTCCACTGCCTCCAACCGTCTCCTCGCTGCTGCATTCACAACCCAAGCTTCACACCCATATATGAGTGTTGGTACTACTATACTTGTATACATTCCCTTCTTTGCCTCCATAGATAATGTTTTTTGTCTCCACATATACCTCAATGCACCACTCACCTTTTTTCCCTCATCAATTCTATGATTAACCTCATGCATTTATGGAGCATTTTCCCCACAATACAAATGCCTTACATTATATACAAATTATCTTCACATTAATACAGTAGCCTGAATAACAGTTGCCATGAGCCAGGGTGTGTTATCGGTGATTCATTGTTTACAGATTTGTGTACTCTGCATCTCTCTGTATTCTGGCAATTTTCCATTTTCAAATTCACTACTCACAACTTATGTAATGAGTCTACTGTATATGCATTTTACTTTAATTTTTTTAAGGCCTAGCTCTATTGTTTACTTAATATATGATAGTGTAAACATGTTATCAGGCTTTTATATGTATTTTAAAATGAAAGAAAGGCTGACTCGTTTTACAGTGATTTTTGCTTTATGGTAGTAGCCTGGAACCTAACCTGTCGTATAATCAGGGCCCTACCCTACTTCTCATGGCTGAGAGATTGACTATCTCAAAGCTATTCTTCAAGGATAATTGATTAATCACATCTTCACTTCTTTAGCGCTGCTGCTGTCTTCATATTTTGTAACCTCTGTATTTGAAGAAACAGCAAGTCTTCATAAAGATATAATTAAAATCTTCCATTGGGCCTCAGACAATATATGATATGATATTCAGTGAGGACAAGTTTCAGTTGCTTCTCTATGAGAGAATGGAGAAAGTAAAGGCTGAAACAGAGTATGGGACAATATCTCAACATTCAGTAGAGTGAAGAGCTCACTTTCAAGGATGACATCAGTGCCTCTGTTGCTACCAAAAGGAAAACAACAGGTAACTAGAACTTTTAAGAGAAGGGATGTGGAGCCAGTGATGATACTCCTTAAGTCACTTTTTCTTCTCACCAGGCTAGAATTCTGCCGTATCCTTATGGCTTACTTCAAGGCAGGCAAGATTGCTGAGCTGGAAAATGTGCAGAGAATTTTCACTGCATACAGTCAATCAAACATTTAAACTACAGTGGACCCCCGCATAACGATTACCTCCGAATGCGAACAATTATGTAAGTGTATTTATGTAAGTGCGTTTGTACGTGTATGTTTGGGGGTCTGAAATGGACTAATCTACTTCACAATATTCCTTATGGGAACAAATTCGGTCAGTACTGGCACCGGAACATACTTCTGGAGTGAAAAAATATCGTTAACCGGGGGTCCACTGTATTGGAAATGTTTGAAGACTCTTCAGCTTTATTTCTTGAAACATAGGCAAAAAAGGTTCTGTACATCATTATCTTCACCTGAAAAATCCTGGAGGGACTGGTCCTAAGCCTGCAAACCAAAATCACCCCTATGAACACAAGAAACTTGGCAGACAGAGCAAAGTACCTCTAGTGAAAAACTGGGGTGTGACATGTACAATAAAAGAAAACTCAGTGGGTGTCAGAAGTCCTTGACTTTTCAATGCCCTCCCTTTGTGCAAAAAAGGATTTACCAACAAACCTCTGGTTGTCTTAAAGAGGGAACTGGATAAGTTTTTCAAGACAATTCCTGACCAGCTGGTCTTTGGCTTGTATATTAGATTGTGTGGGGCTAGCTGTAACAGCTAGGTTGATCAGGCCTTGATCCACCAGGAGATGTGGTCTGGAACTGTGCAGTGAGGGCACTGGCCTAAGCAACACAACAAACAACTTTAAAAAAAAATCCAGTTGGGACATATAGTATGTACTAAGTACTGATTGGAAATAAAATAAACAATCAAATAAGCCATGAAATAAATAACACATGAAATAAATAGTAGGTTGGTAGACAGCAACCTCCCAGGGAGGTACTACCGTCCTGCCAAGTGAGTGTAAAATGAAAGCCTGTAATTGTTTTACATGATGGTAGGATTGCTGGTGTCTTTTTTTCTGTCTCATGAACATGCAAGATTTCAGGTACGTCTTGTTACTTCTACTTACACTTAGGTCACACTACACATACATGTACAAGCGTATATATACATACCCCTCTGGATTTTCTTCTGTTTTCATTCTAGTTCTTGTTCTTGTTTATTTCCTCTTATCTCCATGGGGAAGTGGAACAGAATTCTTCCTCCTTACGCCATGCGTGTTGTAAGAGGCAACTAAAATGCCGGGAGCAAGGGGCTAGTAACCCCTTGTCCTGTATATATTACTAAATGTAAAAGGAGAAACTTTCATTTTTCCTTTTGGGTCACCCCGCCTCGGTGGGATACGGCCGATGTGTTGAAAGGAAGAATTAGAAAACAAAAATGTAGGTCAGTTCCTAGGCTTACACATAGATAAATTAAAATTTATAATTTTTACTATTAAAAGCTTATAATTTTTACGGGCCACCCTGCCTTGGTGGGAATCGGCCGGTGTGATAATAAAAAAAAAAAAAAAAAAAATAAAAAAATTTTTACTGATGAACAGTGGTGGTTTAAGAGTTAAGAAAGCCCAAGACAAGTAACCAGGGCCCCCTGACGTTGAAATTTTATTGTCTCATTACACACTGGTATTATTTTATAGTGTTAACTAGCTTTGTTTTTATCTTCAAATGATGTGAATTTGTTTGAAAAGCTTAAAAACCGTCTCTTTAAAATGTTTAATGTCATATAAGTTCTGTTTCAGAGTACAGTTGAACCTCAAAAATCGAACTTAATCCGTTCCAGGAGCTAGTTCTAAATTCGAAAAGTCTGAAATTCGAAGCAGTATTTCCCATAAGAAATAATGGAAATACAATTAATCCGTTCCAGAAACCCAAAAATATTCACACAAAAAATACATTTTATAGAGATTAATTACAGTTTTATATACAACAAATACTATAGTTTTTAATTATGTATAGTAATACATATAAAATAACATTTTTACTTACCTTTATTGAAGATTGGTGATGGCATCTGGAAGATAGGGAGGAGGAGAGAGGGAGTTGGGGTTAGTGTTTGGAAGGAGAATCCCCCTCCATGAGGACTTCAGGTAAAGCCATCTCAGGGGTTACTTCCCTTCTCTGTCTTTTAATGCCACTAGGACCAGCTTGAGAGTCACTGGATCCCTGTCTCACAAAATAACTGTCCACAGTCCTCTGTTTCTGGCACCTCTTTAACATTTCCCTAAAATGGGACATGGTTCTGTCACTGAACTTGTTGCAAAGATGGCTTGTTTCAGCTTGCTCAGGGTGGTACTTCTGCACAAACATTTGGACATCATTCCACTTGGCACAAATCTCCTTTATCTTTGAAGAAGGCACCTCATCCACTCCCTATATTAACACCTTTCGCAACATCAGCTTCCTTGATTTGTTCTTTCTTTGACAGGATAGAACTGATGGTCGACTTGTTTTTCCTGGCAAGCTCAACAAGTCTCACACCACTCTCATACTTCTGTATTATTTCCTTTTTGACATCTATGGTGTTTCTCACTTTCTTTACCACAGGGATACCACTAGCAAGTTTCTTTGGGCCCATGGCAGCTTATTTCACAGTCCCACAAGCACTAAACACAACGAAATAATCGTAAAATGCGTGAATGAGAGCGCAGGTTAGTGTTCACTCAAGCATAAACAAAGCTAGACTGCTCACGGCACCTTCGCAGGGACACGGACAGAGCAGGCGGCAGACAGGTCCTATTTTCGAAACGTTTGATATGTGATACGTTCGATTTTTGAGGTTCTACTGTATATTTTTGTGCCTAGGTTGCCCAGGACCCTACTTTGTGGGGACCCAGGACTAGCACCTCTGTTGCCCATCTATCCTTCCTTTATAACAACACTGTTAATCTTTGCAAATGGTGTGCTGCTGCATATTTTTTATTCCTTTAACAGATTGAGAGTGGCATTGATAACCGTGTACGTGTGTTAATTCTTGGCGGACTGTATGGAGCTCAGCCTGTAGGAAGGGAATTGGTCATCCGATTAGCAAGACATCTTGGCAGTGGCTGGGCCAAGAAAAATAGAGAAGTACAGAAACTGCTACAAGATACACAGATTTTCTTAGTACCAGCAGTGGATTCTAAAGGCTTTGATAAAGCTGAAGCAGGTAAATACGTAACTTGACATGGAGTGAGTGTAGATGCATGTGAAACTGTGATGTAGAATGATTGTTAGGTGCATGTTAATTTATGAATACTGTATTTTTTTTTTAACATGCCTGACAATTAACCATTTCAGGGTCCAGAGGCCAAATTTCAAAGTGTGCACCAGGGTCCAAGAAATTTCAAAAAATAATTTTGTTGTTTTTTCTTATGAAATGGTAGAGAATCTTTTTCTGAAGGTAATAAAACAAAAATTACGAAATTTGATGGAAAATTGACGAAATTATGCTCTCGAGAATTTTGTGTTGGCGACATTTACGCATCGGCAATTTTGCCAACTTTGACTCCCATTTTAGGACAATTACAATATTCCAGTCAACCAGCTTCTTAGCTATTTCACTAGTATTACTTCTATTCTATCGATTGAGCACAAGAAATTGCCAAGTCAACTATTTCAACAACAAAATAAAGTGACTGGAAATTGGTAATTTGGCCAATTTAATGCAAGGTTCAGAATATTCCAATTTCAAAATAGGGTCCAGAATAAACAATGCAGGCATTCCTGGCACTAAACTAACATTTCCTCTGTTCATTAGTTATGTTTTCAGGCTTTACAAATGAATTCCATTTTTATTTTTTATTCACATAATGAATTTTTATTCAAACCAAAAAATAGAAGATTTACTGTTATGCAATATTGTAATAATTGTATAAATAATATCACCACATTTGTGAATGTATATTAGACCCACCAGCTGGCGTGTATTAGACGTGTGAGGTCATTTGTTTACTCTTGAACATCGGCAAAAATTTAACATTTCTGCTACTTTGAGCTCAGTCTCAAGCCATTTCCAGTACTAAAACCAATCAAAATCATCTCTATTTCTCTAGTATATCTTCCATTATATCAAATGAGACCAAGAAATTGCAAATACAACTATAAAAAACATATGAAAAAACACTGCAAAGTCACTGTTTTAATCGAAAATCACGGTCTCAGTTTTTTTTCTTATTGTGTACTGTGTGCTGCAGGATTTGTTTTATGTGGTGCACACATACCACATAGATGTATTCTCTCATATCTAGGCCCAAATTTACTGCTCACAGCTTATCAGAGTGAGCTGAGCTCATGGCGTAGATCTACAGTTTGGACCCTGAACATAAAGCTGTAGATCTACGGCATGGACCCTGAAAGGGTTAAAGGCAGGGTAACCCCCCCCCCCCCCCAAAAAAAAAAAAAATAAAATCACCATCATTCACACATAATCACTGTCTTTGCAGAGGCACTTATATATGACACTACCCAACTTTTCTCATAACCAACTTAGGTAGACTGCCTCAGGACACAGCTAAGATCTCTTTTTGACCACACGATGAGTCATCAGTAAATGATTTTATGCAACACTGGCTGGGTGAATTAAAAAAGGCACAATACCATGACTGGAACAATACACAAATAACCCGCACATAGAAGAGAGGAGCTTACGGCGACGTTTCGGTCCGACTTGGACCATTTACATCGTCGTAAACTTCTCTCTTCTATGTGCAGGTTATTTGTGCTGGTGAATTAG
This sequence comes from Cherax quadricarinatus, assembly GCF_038502225.1. Classification (NCBI taxonomy): domain Eukaryota; kingdom Metazoa; phylum Arthropoda; class Malacostraca; order Decapoda; family Parastacidae; genus Cherax; species Cherax quadricarinatus. The sequence continues at coordinate 15,362,977 of NC_091297.1, read as the reverse complement.
CAGACAGCCACGATATTGATGAATGTGTCAAAATATTTCTACACAAAACCCATAACCTCTATAATAGACATTGTCCAATGAAAACGAAGCAGATCTCAGCAAAGACTAAATAGCCTCTGGCTTACAAATAGTATACAGTGAACCCCCGACTTATGATATTAATCCGTTCCAGAGAGCTCATCGTTAGACGAAATTATTGTTAGTCAAATTAATTTTCCCCATAAGAAATAACGGAAACCCAATTAATCCATTCCAGACACCCAAAAGTATGAAAATTTTTTTTTTAACACATGAAGTATTCATTTTCCTACACACAAAAAGAAGGATACATGCACAATATATATTGTGTACTACTAAATGAAGAATACTAAATACTAAATGAACAATAAATGACACTTACCTTTATTGAAGTTGTAGTGATGTGTGATGAGATGGGAGGAGGGGAGATGGAAGTGTATTAATTTTTGGAAGGGGAATCCCCTTCCATAAGGACTTTAGGTAGCAAGTCCTTTTCTGGGGTTACTTCCCTTCTTCTTTTAATGCCACTGGGAACAACTTGAGTCACTGGACCTCTGTCGCACCAGAAATCTGTCTATAGAGTTCTGTACCTCATGTCCTTTAAGATTTTCCTAAAGGGGGTCACAACATTGTCATTGTAAAAGTCACCAGCCTTGCTTGCAATAGCTGTGTCAGGGTGATTTTTCTTCTATAAAGGTTTGCACATCAACCCACTTTGCTCAAGTTTCCTTAATCTTTGAATAAGGCAACTTCCTCCATTTCTCTCCCCTCTGAAGCAATTTCCTCAGTTGTGGCCTCTTGCTGTTGCATATGCTCTTGCATCTCATCAGTGGTTAGTTCTTCACCGTCGTCCTCCACCAACTCTTCCACATCCTCCCCACTAACCTCCAACCCCAAAGACTTCCCCAATGCTATAATAGATTCCACAACTGGCATAGGCTCCTCAGGGTTAGCCCCAAACCCTTCAAAATTCCTCTCTTCTACACATTCTGGCCACAGTTTCCTCCAAGCAGAGTTCAAGGTCTTCTTAGTCATTCCCTCCCAAGCCTTACCTATAAGGTTTATGTAATTGAGGATACTAAAGTGATCTTTACAAAGCTCTCTTAGGGTCAGTTGAGTGTCTGAGGTCACTACAAAGCACTTTTGAAACATTCCTTTGGTGTACAGTTTCTTGAAATTTGAAATGACCTGCTGGTCTATGGGCTGGAGGAGAGGAGTGGTATTAGGAGGCAAAAACTTCACTTTTATGAAGCTCAGCTCCCCCAAAATTTGCTCTGCCAAGTCTGAAGGATGACCAGGAGCATTGTCTAATACCAGGATGCACTTAAGTTCCAATTTATTTTCCAGGAGATAATTTTTGACAGTTCGGCCAAACACATGGTAAATCCAGTCATAGAAAAAGTCCCTAGTGACCCATGCCTTACTGTTTGCCCTCCATATCACACACAAATTAGCCTTGACGACATTGTTTTTCCTGTACACTCTGGGAGTTTGAGTGATACACGAGTAGAGGCTTCACTCTGCATTCCTCACTAGTATTACTACACAACATTAAGGTTAGCCTGTCTTTCATAGGCTTGTGTCCTGGCAGTGCTTTTTCCTCCTGTGTAATGTAGGTCCTGTTTGGCATTTTCTTCGAAAACAGGCCTGTTTCGTCACAATTAAACACTTGTTGGGGTTTCAATCCTTCAGCCTCTATGTACCCCTTGAATTTCTGCACATAAACGGAAAAGGCAAAACCAGTATCTGAGCGGTGGACATGACATCAAGAAAAGGAAGCAAGGAATTAGATTCCCATTCAGCTTTAAACTTAATGAAAGGGACAAGATTATTAAGAGCATCAAGAAATGGCTGGAAGAGACAAGAGTCATGAGGCCACAGAGCAAAGATGCCATCAACATAGGAGAGCCAGAGTGAAGGTCGCACATCGATAGTAGGAAGAAGAACAATCTAGAAGTATTCCATGTAAAGATTAGCAAGGACAAGAGAGAGAGGAGAGCCCATAGTGACACCGAAGGTTTGAGAATAATATTTCCCTTGGAAGGAAAAGGAAATTAGGGTTCACACAGAGGTGGAAAAGATCAAGAAAGACATCACTAGGTATAGGGAGATGAAGAAACCCTTCATTGGCCTTCTAAGAAAATCAAGGACATCATCAAGAGGGACATTGGTGAAGAGGGACTCAACGTCAAGACTAAGCATCTTACAGGTCGGGAGAGAGCGAACCCGTTCAATGAAGTCTTGAGAGTAACTGAGGTGGGCAGGAGAAAAAGTACCAAGAAAGGGAGTGAGGTTTTGGCCAGCCATGAAGCAAGAGAATAAGAGACAGAACCTCTAGAGGATATGATAGGATGTAGGGGAATATCAGGTTTATGGGTTTTGGGAAGGCCATAGAAATAGGGCAGAGAGGGACAGATGACACAAAAACGTTGAACAAGGTCAAAGTCAGGAGGACAGAGGTCAGAGAGAGTCCTTAGTTTCTTGTTAAAAGTTCTCTTGATGCGATCAAGAGGGTTGGAAACGAGGAGTGTTGGTATGTGAGTCAGAGAGCAAGGCATCAGCTTTACGGAGGTAATCCTCACGATCAAGGACAACTACCAAATTGCCTTTGTCAGAGGATAGTATGACAATGTTGGTGTTGGATTTAAGAGAAGAAAGGGCAAGTTGGTAAAGGCACAGAAGGTGGTGGTTCTTTGAAAACAGACTATCAAGAGCAGGAAGAAGAGCGCCACGAAAGGTGGACAAGTCAGGAAGATTACGGGAGCGAGGCTGATGAAAAGAAACAAAAGAGCTAATCAGTGCAATACCAGCGTGAGGGGTAGGTGAAGTGGCAAAGGAAAGACCAAAACCAAGAAGTTCAAGCTCATATTGAGAGAGTGTGACAGAAGACAGGTTAGTAACACAGTCAGTGAGGGAGAATTTAGACCAAGGACTAGCTGAGATGAGACGTTGAAGTTTATTCCATAGTTTAGAAGAATGAATTTGTGAATTCAGGCGAGCAGTGTCAGTGGTCAGTCGTCACGTTAGGTCACAAACCCTGAGCTGCTTTGGGGATTAGCGTGGACGGTTACAAAGCATGGCTTGCTTCTGCAGTGTTTTAAAAATTGAGGTTGGGGAGTTGAAGGAGGAGGTCTTGCTTCTCCAGGAGGAGATTAGGAGGCTGAAGGTCCACCTCAATGGGTCTGGGAGAGAGTGTGAGGTGGCTGGAGTTGTGGGGAATGAGGCTTCTAGCAGTGAGGTGCAGTCTGTCTCTCGCTGTAAGGAGGCTGTAGGTGGGGAGGTAGCAACGGCTACCAGCAGTGAGGTGCAGCCCAGCACCTGCTACAAGTGGCGAGTGGTTCACAGTAATGGGAGGCGCATCAGAGTAAGGAAAGTTAAGAGTAAAGATCTGAAGGTAGGAAATCGCTTCTCTGTTCTTCAGGATGAATGAACTTCAGTGGCCAGTGAAGGTAAGGGTACTACTGCCCCTGCAAATAGAGGTAAGTGCATTCTTGTGGTTGGTGACTCTCAGGTAAGATATATTGACCGTGCTTTTTGTAATAGGAATAAGAAGATGAGAGATAAAGTGTGCTTCCCTGGAGCTGGTGTTGGGGACATAGTCAACAGGCTGGATAATATCATGTCAGGTAATGGGAACAAGCCCATTATCTGTCTCAGTGCTGGTGGAAATGACATTGGGAAGGGTAGGAGAGAAGAGCTGCTAGATAAGTACAGGTCAGCTATTGATTTCATTAAGTCTAAGGGAGGGATCCCAATCATATGTAGCATCTTGCCTAGAAGGGGAGTAGGAAATGAATGGTTGTCTAGGGCAATTGGTGTAAATTGCTGGCTAGACAGATACTGCAAGGAACTTGCAATTCCATTCATTGACAACTGGAACAACTTTTATGGCAATCATGATATGTATGCAAGGGATGGGGTACATCTCTCTGGGGCTGGGGTGGTAGCACTTGCAGACTCAATTGAGAAGGCCATTGGTGAAATGCCTATGATTTTAAACTGATGGAAGATAGAGGTATGGGTGAGTGTGGGAAACAGTCAGTTTGCAACACTAGGGTTGGAAACAGTAAATGTATAAAAGGCATTCAGCATGAAGTTATAAATAAAAACAATAGATCAGGTCAGCAAACAAAGGGGGACAGCAGAGGGCAGCAAGGGACTAGCTCCCTTAAGGTTTACTATACTAATAGCAGGAGTGTAAGAAATAAGATAGATGAGCTAAGATTAATTGCAAGTGCAGGAAACATAGATATTATTGCTATAACAGAGACCTGGCTCAATTTGAAAGAGAGAGAGATGCCCTCTGAATGTCACATACAAGGCTATAAATTATTCCACACTGACAGGGTCAACAGGAAAGGTGGTGGAGTAGCGATGTATGTCAGAGACAATTTAAATTGTTATGTTAGACAAGATATAAAATTAGAAGCATCAGCCACTGAATCTGTTAGGTTACAGCTTCTCGAGGGCCGAGAAAAACTAATTTTGGGTGTGATTTACAGGGCCCCAAATCTTGATAGGGAGTGCAGTAAACTTCTATGGGACGAAATTCGTAAGGCATCTACATACGAAAATGTTGTGCTAATGGGAGATTTCAACTATAGACAGATTGACTGGAGCAATTTGACAGGAAATTTAGAGTCAAGTGACTTTCTTGATACAGTCCAGGATTGTTTTTTAAAACAGTTTGTGACAGAGCCAACTAGGGGAAATAACCTCCTTGACTTGGTTCTTGCCAGTAGGGAAACACTAATTAATAATCTTGAGGTTAATGATGAGCTTGGGGAAAGTGATCACAAATCACTCAGTTTTAATATATCCTGGAATTCCCCTAACAATGGCAATCAAGTCTCTGTCCCTGACTTCCGCTTGGCTGATTTCATAGGACTGAAAAATTACTTAGGTAGGCTGAACTGAAATGACCTGACTAAGGGTCAGGTAGGTGGAGATGGTTGCCGGTATGACACTTTCCAGGGCATAGTTCTAGCTGCTCAGTCAAATTATGTTCCAAATAGGGAAATCAGATCAAACAAAAATGATCCTAAATGGATGAACAATAGATTAAAATATCTAATTGGTCAAAAGAGAGGCATATGTAGGCAAATTAAAAGAGGAGAGGGGCAATTAAGAAATCGATATATTCAGTTAAAGAGAGAAATAAAAAAAGGAATTAGAAAAGCAAAAAGAGATTATGAGGTTAAAGTTGCAAGAGAATCGAAGACTAACCCAAAAGGATTCTTTCAGGTATACAGAAGTAAGATCAGGGACAAGATAGGCCCACTCAAAAGTTCCTCGGGTCAGCTCACTGACAGTGATAAGGAAATTTGTAGAAGTTTTAACACATACTTCCTCTCAGTTTTTACACAGGAGGATACCAGCGACATTCCAGAAATGATAAATTATGTGGAACAGGACAATAATAAACTGTGCACGATTAGGGTCACAAGTGACATGGTCCTTAGGCAAATAGATAAATTAAAACCTAACAAATCCCCAGGCCCTGGTGAACTGTATGCAAGAGTTCTAAAGGAATGTAAAGAGGAGCTTAGCAAACCTTAGACTAATCTTTTCAACATATCACTACAAACTGGCATGGTGCCAGATAAGTGGAAAATGGCAAATGTGATACCTATTTTCAAAGCAGGTGACAGGTCCTTAGCTTTGAACTATAGACCAATAAGCCTAACCTCCATAGTGGGAAAATTTATGGAATCAATAATTGCCGAGGCAGTTCGTAGCCACCTTGAAAAGCATAAATTAATCAACGAATCTCAGCATGGTTTTACAAAGGGGCGTTCCTGCCTTACGAATTTATTAACTTTTTTCACTAAGGTATTTGAGGAGGTAGATCATGGTAATGAATATGATATTGTGTATATGGACTTCAGTAAGGCTTTTGACAGGGTCCCACATCAGAGACTATTGAGGAAAATTAAGGCACATGGAATAGGAGGAGAAATTTTTTCCTGGGTAGAGGCATGGTTGACAAATAGGCAGCAGAGAGTTTGCATAAATGGGGAGAAATCAGAGTGGGGAAGCGTCATGAGCGGTGTTCCACAGGGGTCAGTGTTGGGCCCCCTGCTGTTCACAATCTACATAAACGACATAGATGAGGGCATAAAGAGCGACATCAGCAAGTTTGCCGATGACACCAAAATAGGCCGTTGAATTCATTCTGACGAGGACATTAGAGCACTCCAGGGAGATTTGAGTAGACTGATGCAGTGGTCGGAGAGGTGGCAGATGCAGTTTAATATAGACAAATGCAAAGTTCTAAATGTTGGACAGGACAATAACCATGCCACATATAAACTAAATAATGTAGATCTTAATAGTACGGATTGCGAAAAAGATTTAGGAGTTCTGGTTAGCAGTAATCTGAAACCAAGACAACAGTGCATAAGTGTTCGCAATAAAGCTAATAGAATCCTTGGCTTCATATCAAGAAGCATAAATAATAGGAGTCCTCAGGTTGTTCTTCAACTCTGTACATCCTTGGTTAGGCCTCATTTAGATTATGCTGCACAGTTTTGGTCACCGTATTACAGAATGGATATAAATGCTCTGGAAAATGTACAAAGGAGGATGACGAAGTTGATCCCATGTATCAGAAACCTTCCCTATGAGGATAGACTAAGAGCCCTGAATCTGCACTCTCTAGAAAGACGTAGAATTAAGGGGGATGTGATTGAAGTGTATAAATGGAAGACAGGAATAAATAAAGGAGATGTAAATAGTGTGCTGAAAATATCTAGCCTAGACAGGACTTGCAGCAATGGTTTTAAGTTAGAAAAATTCAGATTCAGGAAGGATATAGGAAAGTACTGGTTTGGTAATAGAGTTGTGGATGAGTGGAACAAACTCCCAAGTACAGTCATAGAGGCCAGAACGTTGTGTAGCTTTAAAAATAGGTTGGATAAATACATGAGTGGGTGTGGGTGGGTGTGAGTTGGACCTGATTAGCTGGTACTACCAGGTCGGTTGCTGTGTTCCTCCGTTAAGTCAAGGTGACCTGACCTGACTAGGTTGGGTGCATTGGCTTAAGCCGGTAGGAGACTTGGACCTGCCTTGCATGGGGCGACTGCCGCTCACCTGGTAAACTTTAGTTTACGTGTATTTGAAGGTTTGTTGTTTTTTTCACTGTTTTATTTTTTCACATAACTTATGTGGCCTATGAGACCAAAGTAAGGTGCAATGTACATATATACACTCGTTGTATACAACACAATAAGCACACAAACATAATTATCAATATATTGTTTACAAAACTTGTTTACAAAAACAAACAATACAAAACATTGTTTATTATTATTGTTCTATAATATATATACCAATATACAGTCACTGAACATATTCCTATTAGTTCTGCAGCTTGTGGAACTCTGAAACATGGTGTCATACACAATGGTGTTTTATCTTTCTCCCTCATTCTATCTCTTTCAATCTGTCTCTCTCTTTCTATCTGTCTGTCTATCTCTGTCTCACAGGTACACATAAATACAAGTATACATAGTATAAATTACCTAGGATAACCCAAGAAATCCAGACAAAGTGCTATACTCTGCTTGAAGATGTGAGTAAAAGTGATGACGCAGTCTTGTGGCTCTCTGAGACAGAGAGCTAGACGGATAGACAGATAGACAGGGAGCTTGACAGACAGACAAATAGACAGACAGAAATGTTAGTGTACCAGTACCAGTGTACTAGTGTTCCACCCTCCTCCTCCTCTTCTTTCTCTTCCTCCTCTTCCCCCTACTCTTCCTCCTCTTCCCCCTAATCTTCCTCCTACTATTCCTCTTCCTCCTCCTCTTCCTCTTATTCCTCTTCCTCCTACTCTTCCTTTTCCTCCTCCTCCTCTTCTTCCTCTTCCCCCTACTCTTCCTCCTTCTCCTTCTCCTCCTCCTCCATAGTGTAAATTACCAGGAGTCGGCAGCTGTCAAAATGACATATTGTCTCATTACTCACTCCCCCCCTCCCGCCTGTCAAAACAATGGGGTCGGATGCTGCTTCCCTTCCTCCATTCTATCTAATTATCTTTCTCCCTCATTCTATCTGTCTTTTTATCTCTGTCTCACAGGTACACATAAATACAAGTATACATAGTATAAATTACCTAGGATAACCCAAGAAACCCAGACAAAGTGCTATACTCTGCTTGAAGATGTGAGTAAAAGTGATGACGCAGTCTTGTGGCTCTCTGAGACAGAGAGCTAGACGGATAGACAGGGAGCTTGACAGACAGGCAAATAGACAGACAGAAATGTTAGTATACCAGCTAAAACAAAGGGAGGGAGATGTTTATCTCATCTTGTGGCATCAGCTCTACCCTCATTTACCCTCATCAAACGTCAGCACTTATCAGATGTTATCTCCCCTTATCTTGTTACTGTCATGGGTGAACATTTATTATTACATATTATTATTATTATTACCTATTATTATTATTATGTATTATTATTATGTATTATTATTATTATGTATTATTATTATTATGTATTATTATTATCATTACGTATTCTTCTTCTCATTACGTATTCTTCTTCCTCCTCCTCCTCTTCTTCTTCTTCTTCCTCCTCCTCCTCTTCTTCTTCTTCCTCCTCCTCCTCCTCCTCCTCCTCTTCTTCCTCCTCCTCCTCCTCCTCCTCCTCCTCCTCCTCTTCTTCCTCCTCCTCCTCCTCCTCTTCTTCCTCCTCCTCCTCTTCTTCTTCCTCCTCCTCTGCCTCCTCCTCCTCTTGCCTCCTCCTCCTCTGCCTCCTCCTCCTCTGCCTCCTCCTCCTCCTCCATTCTTGGAACAAGTTTGAAGAACTTGTAGTTCATAATCACTATCACTATCATCACCAATGCTCACATCTGAGTCTGGGATTTTGGAAAATAGGAGTTTCCTCTTTGATTCTGGTACAACTGAACGTGAACAAGATGGCCCAGCACCAGAGGTGGAAGGCTGTAGGTTGTCTGGGTTTTCCTCACTATTACCCATATTATGGTCATTAGTTTTGGTCAAAACCTCACCAGAACCTTGAAACTCATCTTCACTGTCACTTCCATCTGTATTAGAACTGTCACTGGGGAACAAAAGTGTCCCAATTCGCCGAGGAGTGAGGAACTTCTTACCACAGGGCACGGTGGAAATTGTGTACTATGATGGCATTCCCACAATGCACCACTGGGTCCCAGATTTTTTTCCTACTGCGCACACCCACCACACAGACCCATTCTCTCACATCTAGGCTTATCAGCCTTTTCCTGTGAGATTTGAGGCCGCTAGAATTTATGCGTACTAGTACGTCAAAAACCCCTACGCGTAAGACGTACTAGTACGACCAAAACCCTCAAAGGGTTAAATCATTAACCCTTTCAGGGTCCAGAGGCCAAATCTCAGAGTGACAGCCAGGGTCCAAGAAATTTAAAAAAAAAAAAAAATTCTTACAGAATTAAAGATAATATGTTTCTATAGTTAACCCTTTAACCCTTTAACCCTTTCAGGGTCCAAGGCCCAAATCTGGAGTCACGCACCAGTGTCCAAGAATTTTCAAAAAAAAAATTTGTTATTTTTTCTTATGAAATCGTAGAGAATCTTTTTGTGAAGGTAATAAAACAAAAAGTACGAAATTTGGTGGAAAATTGACGAATTTATGCTCTCGCGAATTTTGATGTGTCAGCGATATTTACGAATCGGCGATTTTGCCGACTTTGACTCCCATTTTAGGCCAATTACATTATTCCAATCAACCAAATTCTTAGCTATTTCACTAGTATTACTTCTATTCTATCGATTGAGCACAAGAAATCGCCAAGTCAACTGTTTCAACTACAAAATAAAGTGATCGGAAATTGTTAATTTGGCCAATTTAACACAAAGTTCAAAATATTCCAATTTCAAAATAGGGTCCAGAATGAACAATGTAGGCATTCCTGGCACTAAACTAACATTTCCTCTGTTCATTAGTTATGTTTTGAGGCTTTACAAATAAATTCTATTTTGATTTTTTATTCACATAATGAATTTTTATTCACACCAAAAAAAAAAAGATTTACTGTTATGCAATACTGTAATAATTGTATAAATATCATCACCATATTTGTGAATGTATATTAGACCCACCAGCTGATGTGTATTAGACGTGTGAGGTCGCTTGTTTACTCTTGAATATCGGCAAAAATTTAACATTTCTGCTACTTTGAGCTCAGTTTCAAGCCATTTCCAGTGCTAAAACCAATCAAAATCATCTCTATTTCTGTAATATGTCTTCCATTCTATCAAATGAGACCAAGAAATCGCAAATACAACTATAAAAAACATACGAAAAAACACTGCAAAGTTGCTGTTTTAATCGAAAAATCATGATTTCATTTTTTTTCTCTCATTATACACAGTGTGCTGCAGGATCTGTTTTATGTGGTGCACACATACCACATAGATGTATTCTCTCATATCTAGGCCCAAATGTACCACTCACAGTTTATCAGAGTGAGCTGAGCTCATGGCGTAGATCTACGGTTTGGACCCTGAACGTAAAGCCGTAGATCTACGGGACGGACCCTGAAAGGGTTAAGGGTCCAAGGCCCAAATCTGGAGTCACGCACCAGTGTCCAAGAATTTTCAAAAAAAAAATTTGTTATTTTTTCTTATGAAATCGTAGAGAATCTTTTTGTGAAGGTAATAAAACAAAAAGTACGAAATTTGGTGGAAAATTGACGAAATTATGCTCTCGCAAATTTTGATGTGTCAGCGATATTTACGAATCGGCGATTTTGCCGACTTTGACTCCCATTTTAGGCCAATTACATTATTCCAATCAACCAAATTCTTAGCTATTTCACTAGTATTACTTCTATTCTATCGATTGAGCACAAGAAATCGCCAAGTCAACTGTTTCAACTACAAAATAAAGTGATCGGAAATTGTTAATTTGGCCAATTTAACACAAAGTTCAAAATATTCCAATTTCAAAATAGGGTCCAGAATGAACAATGTAGGCATTCCTGGCACTAAACTAACATTTCCTCTGTTCATTAGTTATGTTTTGAGGCTTTACAAATAAATTCCATTTTGATTTTTTATTCACATAATGAATTTTTATTCACACCAAAAAATAGAAGATTTACTGTTATGCAATACTGTAATAATTGTATAAATATCATCACCATATTTGTGAATGTATATTAGACCCACCAGCTGACGTGTATTAGACGTGTGAGGTCGTTTGTTTACTCTTGAATATCGGCAAAAATTTAACATTTCTGCTACTTTGAGCTCAGTTTCAAGCCATTTCCAGTGCTAAAACCAATCAAAATCATCTCTATTTCTGTAATATGTCTTCCATTCTATCAAATGAGACCAAGAAATCGCAAATACAACTATAAAAAACATACGAAAAAACACTGCAAAGTTGCTGTTTTAATCGAAAAATCATGATTTAATTTTTTTTCTCTCATTATACACAGTGTGCTGCAGGATCTGTTTTATGTGGTGCACACATACCACATAGATGTATTCTCTCATATCTAGGCCCAAATGTACCACTCACAGTTTATCAGAGTGAGCTGAGCTCATGGCGTAGATCTACGGTTTGGACCCTGAACATAAAGCCGTAGATCTACGGGACGGACCCTGAAAGGGTTAACTGTCCAAGCAGATCTACTTTCACATGCGTAGTGCTCCAAAAGTAGATCTATGTTTTTTTTACATATTTTCAAATATAACAAAAAAAAAGTAGATCAAAGTTTTTTTTTACACTTTTTCAAATGTAAAAAAGAAAAGATGATGTACTTTTTTACATACTTTCAAATGTTGAAAAAACGTAGATCTTCGTTTGGACAGTTTAAGGGTTAATAAAAAAAAAATTCTGATCAGTACTTCCCAAGATACAGAGGTGTGAATTTGATCCTCAGTAACCAAGTGGCAGCAACATCCGCAGCTTCCGTAAAGTTGCAATTTTTAATTTTACTGTTTTGTTCCTTTTTTATCTTTTATAATTTTGATATTTCAAGTGACATTTGTGGCCTGTGAGACCAATATAATGTATATATGTACACTTATTGTATTCAGCACAGTAACCGCACTAATATTTTAATCATTATTTTGTTTACAATACAACAAAAAACATGAAAAAATGTTGCATATTAGTAATGTTCTATTATATATTTACATATGTATAATGGTAGAAAGTTGAAAGTGAACATAGATGAGAGTAAGATGATGAGGGTATCAAATGATTTAGATAAAAATTGGATATCACATTGGAGAGAGGGAGTATGGAAGAAGTGAATGTTTTCAGATATTTGGGTTTTGAATTGTCAGCGGGTGGATTTATGAAGGATGAGGTTAACCATAGAATTGATGAAGGAAAAAAGGTGAGTGATGCATTGAGGTATCTGTGGAGACAAAAAAAAGTTATCTATGGAGGCAAAGAAGGGAATGTGTGAAAGTATAGTGGTACCAACACACTTATATGGGTGTGAAGCTTGGGTTTTAAATGCTGCAGCGAGAAGGCAGCTGGAGGCAGTGGAGATGTCCTGTCTAAGGGCAATGTGTGGTGTAAATATTATGCAGATAATTCGGAGTGTGGAAATTAGGAGGACGTGTGGAGTTAATAAAAGTATTAGTCAGAGGGTGGAATGATGATGTAAAGAGAGTAGTAAGGGAGAAAAAGTTAGCATATGAGAAGTTTTTACAAAGTAGAAGTGATGCAAGGAGGGAAGAGTATATGGAGAAAAAGAGAGGTTAAGAGAGTGGTGAAGCAATGTAAAAAGAGAGCAAATGAGAGAGTGGGTGAGATGTTATCAACAAATTTTGTTGAAAATAAGAAAAAGTTTTGGAGTGAGATTAACAAGTTAAGAAAGCCTAGAGAACAAATGGATTTGTCAGTTAAAAATAGGAGAGGAGAGTTATTAAATGGAGAGTTAGAGGTATTGGGAAGATGGAGGGAATATTTTGAGGAATTGTTAAATGTTGATGAAGATAGGGAAGCTGTGATTTCGTGTATAGGGCAAGGAGGAATAACATCTTGTAGGAGTGAGGAAGAGCCAGTTGTGAGTGTGGGGGAAGTTCGTGAGGCAGTAGGTAAAATGAAAGGGGGTAAGGCAGCTGGGATTGATGGGATAAAGATAGAAATGTTAAAAGCAGGTGGGGATATAGTTTTGGAGTGGTTGGTGCAATTATTTAATAAATGTATGGAAGAGGGTAAGGTACCTAGGGATTGGCAGAGAGCATGCATAGTTCCTTTGTATAAAGGCAAAGGGGATAAAAGAGAGTGCAAAAATTATAGATGGATAAGTCTGTTGAGTATACCTGGTAAAGTGTATGGTAGAGTTATAATTGAAAGAATTAAGAGTAAGACGGAAAATAGGATAACAGATGAACAAGGAGGCTTTAGGAAAGGTAGGGGGTGTGTGGACCAGGTGTTTACAGTGAAACATATAAGTGAACAGTATTTAGATAAGGCTAAAGAGGTCTTTGTGGCATTTATGGATTTGGAAAAGGCGTATGACAGGGTGGTTAGGGGGGCAATGTGGCAGATGTTGCAAGTGTATGGTGTAGGAGGTAGGTTACTGAAAGCAGTGAAGAGTTTTTACGAGGATAGTGAGGCTCAAGTTAGAGTATGTAGGAAAGAGGGAAATTTTTTCCCAGTAAAAGTAGGCCTTAGACAAGGATGTGTGATGTCACCGTGGTTGTTTAATATATTTATAGATGGGGTTGTAAGAGAAGTAAATGCGAGGGTCTTGGCAAGAGGCGTGGAGTTAAAAGATAAAGAATCACACACAAAGTGGGAGTTGTCACAGCTGCTCTTTGCTGATGACACTGTGCTCTTGGGAGATTCTGAAGAGAAGTTGCAGAGATTGGTGGATGAATTTGGTAGGGTGTGCAAAAGAAGAAAATTAAAGGTGAATACAGGAAAGAGTAAGGTTATGAGGATAACAAAAAGATTAGGTGTTGAAAGATTGAATATCAGATTGGAGGGAGAGAGTATGGAGGAGGTGAACATATTCAGATATTTGGGAGTGGACGTGTCAGCAGATGGGTCTATGAAAGATGAGGTGAATCATAGAATTGATGAGGGAAAAAGAGTGAGTGGTGCACTTAGGAGTCTGTGGAGACAAAGAACTTTGTCCTTGGAGGCAAAGAGGGGAATGTATGAGAGTATAGTTTTACCAACGCTCTTATATGGGTGTGAAGCATGGGTGATGAATGTTGCAGCTAGGAGAAGGCTGGAGGCAGTGGAGATGTCATGTCTGAGGGCAATGTGTGGTGTGAATATAATGCAGAGAATTCGTAGTTTGGAAGTTAGGAGGAGGTGCGGGATTACCAAAATTGTTGTCCACAGGGCTGAGGAAGGGTTGTTGAGGTGGTTCGGACATGTAGAGAGAATGGAGCGAAACAGAATGACTTCAAGAGTGTATCAGTCTGTAGTGGAAGGAAGGCAGGGTAGGGGTCGGCCTAGGAAAGGTTGGAGGGAGGGGGTAAAGGAGGTTTTGTGTGCGAGGGGCGTGGACTTCCAGCAGGCATGCGTGAGCGTGTTTGATAGGAGTGAATGGAGACAAATGGTTTTTAATACTTGACGTGCTGTTGGAGTGTGAGCAAAGTAACATTTATGAAGGGATTCAGGGAAACCGGCAGGCCGGACTTGAGTCCTGGAGATGGGAAGTACAGTGCCTGCACTCTGAAGGAGGGGTGTTAATGTTGCAGTTTAAAAACTGTAGTGTAAAGCACCCTTCTGGCAAGACAGTGATGGAGTGAATGATGGTGAAAGTTTTTCTTTTTCGGGCCACCCTGCCTTGGTGGGAATCGGCCAGTGTGATAATAAAAAAAAAATAGTCAGAGGGCTGAAGAGGGGTTGTTGAGGTGGTTTGGTCATTTAGAGAGACTGGATCAAATTAGAATGACTTGGAGAGTGCATAAATCTGTAGGGGAAGGAAGGAAGGAGGTGGTGGTAGGGGTCATCCATGAAAAGGTTGGAGGGAGGGGGTAAAGGAGGTTTTGTGGGTGAGGGGCTTGGACTTCCAGCAAGTGTGTGTGAGTAAGTAAGTAAGTAAGTTTATTCAGGTATACACAAATACAGTTACATAGAATTATCATACATAGCAGCATATGTGTAGAGAACCTAGGATAACCCAAAAAAGTCAGACAGAGTGACTTATTTCCATTGGGGTCCTTTTACCTTATTATTATAATATAAAGGTTATAATATTTTCTTATTATTCTACAATGAAGATAACATCTTATTATCATACTAAAAAGACTATCTACTACACCAAGGTCATTAAGACTATCTACAATACAAGGGTCATTACTAGGAATATGGTCAAATTTACACGTATGTTAGCTAAAAAATAGAAAATCATTCCCCTCCCTTTCTGTAGCTACATTCATCGGACACCTTTTGGCACTCTTCTTGAACTGGTTCATGCTATGAGCGTGTTCGATAGGAATAAATATAGTCGGACTTGAGTCCTGGAAATGGGAAGTACAGTGCCTGCACTTTAAAGGAGGGGTTTGGGATATTGACAGTTTGGAGGGACTTCTAAACTGTCGTATCTGAGCACCTCTGCAAAGGCAGTGATTATGTATGAGTGAGGTGAAAGTGTTGAATGATGAAAGTATTTTCTTTTTTGGGTCACCCTGCCTTGGTGGGAGATGGCCGACTTGTTGAAAAAAAAAAAAATACAGTCACTAGACATGTTCCTAGAACTGCTGCAGTCTGTGAAAGCCTCTGAAACAAGGTGTCATGCACAGTGGTGTCTTATTCATCTGTGGACCAGTATGATTTTATATTATGCTTATAGACATGAGGCATAAGCATTATTGTTGCAAGAAACAAGTACATTTCAGCCATGCTCGTCTCCTTCCACTGGTGGATGATGTTGCGCTTTGTCCTGGAACTGCTGAGTCAGCAGCTTGGTTCCCAGACTCACTCCCAGTCTGGGCTGGTGCTGCATGCTGCATGTTCGTGCCACCACCACCACCACCTACTGAGGCATGTGGTCTATCCATCCCAATTGTAGCCACATCATCGTCACTTTCACTGTCTGTTCCAGGTGTAGGGACACGGGATGTACTCAGTCCCCTTGGAATTGCATATGGTATAGGGTACTGTATGGTACAGATACAGGGACCCCAATGGAAATAAATCACTCTGACTCTTTTGGGTTATCCTAGGATCTTTATACATATGCTATGTTTGATAATCTATGTAACTGTATTTGTGTATACCTGAATAAACTTACTCGAACGCATGTGGTGTTGTAAATACTGTAAGTAAGTTTATTCAGGTATACACAAATACAGTTACATAGGTCATCATACATAGCAGCATATGTAAGGAGAACCTAGGATAACCTAAAAAAGTCAGACAAAGTGACTTATTTCCATTAGGGTTCCTGTACCCTGTACCATATGGTATAATGTACCATATGGTATAATGTACCATATGGTATAATGTACTATATGGTATAATGTACTATATGGTATAATGTACTATATGGTATAATGTACCATATAGTGCAATGTACCATATGGTATAATGTACCATATGGTATAATGTACCAATGGTGTCATGTGGACACAGTAGAGATGGTGTATTATATCACAGAGACAAGGGTGTCATGTGGACACAGTAGAGAAGGTGTGTAAATTTACACAGAGAAAAGGATGTCATGTGGACACAGTAGAGATGGTGTTATAACCCTACCGTGTCGTGTGACACGGTAGAGGTGTGTTATAACCCTGGAAAGGGTGTCGTCTGTACCCTGTGACTATGTCAGGTGACATGGTGTGAGAAATTACAATTAACCCTTTCAGGGTTGGTGCCGTACTAGTACGGCTTGCATGCCAGGGTTGGTGTTGTACTAGTACGCATAAATTTTAGCGCCTTCAAATCTAGCGAGAGAAAGCTGGTAGGCCTACATATGAAAGAATGGGTCTTTGTGGTCAGTGTGCACAATATTAAAAAAATCCTGCAGCACACAGTGCATAATGAGAAAAAAAAAAAAAAGCTCCGACTGTATTTTTGCTTTAAAACAGCGACTTTGCAGTGTATTTTCGTATGTTATTTATGGTTGTATTCTAGTTTTCCTGGTCTCATTTTATAGAATGTAAGACATACTACAGAAATTGAGATGATTTTGATTGGTTTCACAATGAAAAGTGCCTGGAAATTGAGCTCAAAGTAGCAGATATGTTCGATATTTGACAAAGTTCAAAAGTAAACAAATCATGCCATGCATCTAATACACATCAACTGGTGAGTCTAATATTCTTTCACAAGTGTTCTGATATTATTTATACCATTTCTACACTAATGCAGTAGTCTGCATAACAGTAAATCTTCTACATGACTAATGAACAGAAAAAAATGTTATTTTAGTGCCAGGAATGTCTTGTTTTGTTTATTCTGGACCCTATTTGGAAATTGGCATCTTTTGAAATTTGTGTGAAATTTGCAAAATTGCCAATTTCTGACCTGTTTATTGGATAGTTGAAATTGGTAAATGGGTGGTTTCTTGTACTCATTCGATAGAAAAAATGGAGTTCTAGCGAAATAGTTATGATTTTTGTCAACTGGTACATTGGAATTGGCCGAAAATAGGGCTCCAAGTGGACGAAATCGCCGACGCGTGAACATCGTCGAGACCGCTAACTTCGCAAGAGCATAATTCCGTAAGTTTTCCATCAAATTTCATACTTTTGGTATCATTATGATCAGGAAAAGATTCTCTATCATTTCATAAGAAATTTTTTTTTTTCGAAAAATTTACGACCCTGAGAACAAGTTTAGGAGAGGGCCTGCCGACCCTAAAAGGGTTAATGTATGATATATATATCTATACCAAAGGTTATGTTTTTATATCAAATATTGTTATAGTAATGATTATAAATTTTAGTGTTTATTTTGTATCCTGAACTCTTATGTTACTACACTTATATCAGGCTAATGAAATAAAAATACACTCTACTTGTGTGGAGATGTTGTAATAAGAAATCAGTGTAGTAACTATACTGAAAAATCATCTCGTCTCTCAATAACAACTATACACACACTATGCTAAACTTTAAACAAATTTAAAGCAACTCTCCCAAATATTTTATTATCCCTTAACTATTAGGCCACTATTACAAACTTAAAAATGTATGTTTGTATCATAAATTGTACCACCTCATATTAATAATAGGATAAAATATTCAGTATTTGTAATCTATCACTCTTCACCTGTCTAGACTTAAGTAGTCTGCCTGATATGCCTGAGCATAATAGTGTCTTTCTTTGTACCAATCAAGTTATGAAATGTAAACACACATTGTAACCTTAGCAAAGAAATAAAACTTAATTTGATTTGAGATGTTGCTCCAAACAGCCAATATCCCAAACCACTCCTTTAAACTGTAGGCATTGTACTTCCCACCTCCAGGACTCAAGTCTGGCTAACCAGTTTCCCTGAATCCTTTCACAAAATATTATTATGTCTGCTGTATGTCCAAGCCCCTTGCACACAAAACCTGTTTTACCTGGCCCTTCCTCCATCCTTTCCCAGGATGGCCCCTATCACTCTTTCCCTCCGCTACAGATTTATACACCCTTCAAGTCATCCTATTTTTCTCCATCCTCTCTAAATAACCAAACCACCTCAACAGCCCCTCTTCAGCCCTCTGACTAATACTTTTAGTAACTCCACACCTCCTCCTAATTTTCACTACAGATTTTCTGCATAATATTTACACCACACATTGCCCTTAGTCATAACATCTCCAGTGCCTCCAGCCTCCTCCTTGCTGCAGCATTTACAACCCATGCTTCACACCCGTATGAGAGTGTTGGTACTACTATACTCTCGTACACTCCCTTTGCTTCCATGGATAATGTTTTTTGTCTCCACAGATACCTGAAAGGACCTCTTGCCTTTTTTCCTTCATTAATTCTAGTAGTAGGTTGGTAGACAGCAACCACCCAGGGAAGTACTACCGTCCTGCCAGATGACTGTGAAACAAAAACCTGTAACTGTTTTGCATGATGGTAGGATTGCTGGTTTTCTTTTTCTGTCTCATAAACACGCTAGATAACAGGGATATCTTGCTACTCCTACTTACACTTTGGTCACACTTCACAGACACGCACATGCATATATATATATATACATACATCTAGGTTTTTCTCCTTATTCTAAATAGCTCTTGTTCTTTTTTATTTCTTCTATTGTCCATGGGGAAGTGGAAAAGAATCTTTCCTCCGTAAGCCATGCGTGTCGTATGAGGCGACTAAAATGCCGGGAGCAATGGGCTAGTAACCCCTTCTCCTGTATACATTTACTAAAAAAGAGAAGAAGAAAAACTTTATAAAACTGGGTTGTTTAAATGTGCGTGGATGTAGTGCGGATGACAAGAAACAGATGATTGCTGATGTTATGAATGAAAAGAAGTTGGATGTCCTGGCTCTAAGCGAAACAAAGCTGAAGGGGGTAGGAGAGTTTCAGTGGGGGGAAATAAATGGGATTAAATCTGGTGTATCTGAGAGAGTTAGAGCAAAGGAAGGGGTAGCAGTAATGTTAAATGATCAGTTATGGAAGGAGAAAAGAGAATATGAATGTGTAAATTCGAGAATTATGTGGATTAAAGTAAAGGTTGGATGTGAGAAGTGGGTCATAATAAGCGTGTATGCACCTGGAGAAGAGAGGAATGCAGAGGAGAGAGAGAGATTTTGGGAGATGTTAAGTGAATGTATAGGAGCCTTTGAACCAAGTGAGAGAGTAATTGTGGTAGGGGACCTGAATGCTAAAGTAGGAGAAACTTTTAGAGAGGGTGTGGTAGGTAAGTTTGGGGTGCCAGGTGTAAATGATAATGGGAGCCCTTTGATTGAACTTTGTATAGAAAGGGGTTTAGTTATAGGTAATACATATTTTAAGAAAAAGAGGATAAATAAGTATACACGATATGATGTAGGGCGAAATGACAGTAGTTTGTTGGATTATGTATTGGTAGATAAAAGACTGTTGAGTAGACTTCAGGATGTACATGTTTATCGAGGGGCCACAGATATATCAGATCACTTTCTAGTTGTAGCTACACTGAGAGTAAAAGGTAGATGGGATACAAGGAGAATAGAAGCATCAGGGAAGAGAGAGGTGAAGGTTTATAAACTAAAAGAGGAGGCAGTTAGGGTAAGATATAAACAGCTATTGGAGGATAGATGGGCTAATGAGAGCATAGGCAATGGGGTCGAAGAGGAATGGGGTAGGTTTAAAAATGTAGTGTTAGAGTGTTCAGCAGAAGTTTGTGGTTACAGGAAAGTGGGTGCAGGAGGGAAGAGGAGCGATTGGTGGAATGATGATGTAAAGAGAGTAGTAAGGGAGAAAAAGTTAGCATATGAGAAGTTTTTACAAAGTAGAAGTGATGCAAGGAGGGAAGAGTATATGGAGAAAAAGAGAGAGGTTAAGAGAGTGGTGAAGCAATGTAAAAAGAGAGCAAATGAGAGAGTGGGTGAGCTGTTATCAACAAATTTTGTTGAAAATAAGAAAAAGTTTTGGAGTGAGATTAACAAGTTAAGGAAGCCTAGAGAACAAATGGATTTGTCAGTTAAAAATAGGAGAGGAGAGTTATTAAATGGAGAGTTAGAGGTATTGGGAAGATGGAGGGAATATTTTGAGGAATTGTTAAATGTTGATGAAGATAGGGAAGCTGTGATTTCGTGTATAGGGCAAGGAGGAATAACATCTTGTAGGAGTGAGGAAGAGCCAGTTGTGAGTGTGGGGGAAGTTCGTGAGGCAGTAGGTAAAATGAAAGGGGGTAAGGCAGCCGGGATTGATGAGATAAAGATAGAAATGTTAAAAGCAGGTGGGGATATAGTTTTGGAGTGGTTGGTGCAATTGTTTAATAAATGTATGGAAGAGGGTAAGGTACCTAGGGATTGGCAGAGAGCATGCATAGTTCCTTTGTATAAAGGCAAAGGGGATAAAAGAGAGTGCAAAAATTATAGGGGGATAAGTCTGTTGAGTCCTAGGTAGTAGGTTGGTAGACAGCAACCGCCCAGGGAGGTACTACCGTCCTGCCAAGTGAGTGTAAAACGTAAGCCTGTAATTGTTTTACACGATGGTAGGATTGCTGGTGTTTTTTCTGTCTCATAAACATGCAAGGTTTCAGGTACGTCTTGCTACTTCTGCTTACACTTAGGTCACACTACACATACATGTACAAGCATATGTATACACACCCCTCTGGGTTTTCTTCTATTTTCTTACTAGCTCTTGTTCTTGTTTATTTCCTCTTATCTCCATGGGGAAGTGGAACAGAATTCTTCCTCCGTAAGCTATGCGTGTTGTAAGAGGCGACTAAAATGCCAGGAGCAAGGGGCTAGTAACCCCTTCTCCTGTATATATTACTAAATATGAAAGGAGAAACTTTTGTTTTTCCTTTTGGGCCACCCCACCTCGGTGGGATACGGCTGGTGTGTTGAAAGAAAGAAAGAAGTCTGTTGAGTGTACCTGGTAAAGTGTATGGTAGAGTTATAATTGAAAGAATTAAGAGTAAGACGGAGAATAGGATAGCAGATGAACAAGGAGGCTTTAGGAAAGGTAGGGGGTGTGTGGACCAGGTGTTTACAGTGAAACATATAAGTGAACAGTATTTAGATAAGGCTAAAGAGGTCTTTGTGGCATTTATGGATTTGGAAAAGGCGTATGACAGGGTGGATAGGGGGGCAATGTGGCAGATGTTGCAAGTGTATGGTGTAGGAGGTAGGTTACTGAAAGCAGTGAAGAGTTTTTACGAGGATAGTGAGGCTCAAGTTAGAGTATGTAGAAAAGAGGGAAATTTTTTCCCAGTAAAAGTAGGCCTTAGACAAGGATGTGTGATGTCACCGTGGTTGTTTAATATATTTATAGATGGGGTTGTAAGAGAAGTAAATGCGAGGGTCTTGGCAAGAGGCGTGGAGTTAAAAGATAAAGAATCACACACAGGGTGGGAGTTGTCACAGCTGCTCTTTGCTGATGACACTGTGCTCTTGGGAGATTCTGAAGAGAAGCTGCAGAGAGTGGTGGATGAATTTGGTAGGGTGTGCAAAAGAAGAAAATTAAAGGTGAATACAGGAAAGAGTAAGGTTATGAGGATAACAAAAAGATTAGGTGATGAAAGATTGAATATCAGATTGGAGGGAGAGAGTATGGAGGAGGTGAACGTATTCAGATATTTGGGAGTGGACGTGTCAGCGGATGGGTCTATGAAAGATGAGGTGAATCATAGAATTGATGAGGGAAAAAGAGTGAGTGGTGCACTTAGGAGTCTGTGGAGACAGAGAACTTTGTCCTTGGAGGCAAAGAGGGGAATGTATGAGAGTATAGTTTTACCAACGCTCTTATATGGGTGTGAAGCATGGGTGATGAATGTTGCAGCGAGGAGAAGGCTGGAGGCAGTGGAGATGTCATGTCTGAGGGCATGTGTGGTGTGAATATAATGCAGAGAATTCGTAGTTTGGAAGTTAGGAGGAGGTGCGGGATTACCAAAACTGTTGTCCAGAGGGCTGAGGAAGGGTTGTTGAGGTGGTTCGGACATGTAGAGAGAATGGAGCGAAACAGAATAACTTCAAGAGTGTATCAGTCTGTAGTGGAAGGAAGGCGGGGTAGGGGTCGGCCTAGGAAGGGTTGGAGGGAGGGGGTAAAGGAGGTTTTGTGTGCGAGGGGCTTGGACTTCCAGCAGGCATGCGTGAGCGTGTTTGATAGGAGTGAATGGAGACAAATGGTTTTTAATACTTGACGTGCTGTTGGAGTGTGAGCAAAGTAACATTTATGAAGGGATTCAGGGAAACCGGCAGGCCGGACTTGAGTCCTGGAGATGGGAAGTACAGTGCCTGCACTCTGAAGGAGGGGTGTTAATGTTGCAGTTTAAAAACTGTAGTGTAAAGCACCCTTCTGGCAAGACAGTGATGGAGTGAATGATGGTGAAAGTTTTTCTTTTTCGGGCCACCCTGCCTTGGTGGGAATCGGCCAGTGTGATAATAAATAAAAAATAATAATTCTATGGTGAACCTTGTCCCTCATAAACCCATCTGCTGACAGATCTACTCTCAAATATCTGAACACATTCACTTCTTCCATACTCCCTCCCTCCAATGTGATATCCAATTTTCTTACCTAAATTGTTTGATACCTTCATCATCTTACTTTTATCTATGTTCACTTTCAACTTTCTTCCTTTTCACACCTTCCTAAACTCATCCACTAACCTTTGCAACTCCTCTTTAGAATCTCCCAAAAGCACAGTATCATCAACAAAAAGTAACTGTGTCATCTCCTATTTTGTATTTGATTCCCCATAATTTAATCCCACCCCTCTCCCCAACACCTTAGCATTCACTTCTTTTACAACCCCATCTAAAAACATGTTAAATAACCATCGTGACATTACACATCGCTGTGTAAAAGTCAACTAAAATACCAGGAGCAGTGGGTTAGTAACTCCTTTTCCCATACAGCTTACTAAAAATAAATAGGTAATTCTTTTTCTTTCAAGAAACTGGCCATATCCCACTGAGACAGGGTGGTCCAAAAGGAAAAACAAAAGTTTCTCCTTTTAAATTTAGCAATATATTCAGGAGAAGGGGTTAGTAGCCCTTTGCTCCCGGCATTTTAGTCGCCTCTTACAACACGCATGGCTTATGGAGGAAGAATTCTGTTCCACTTCCCCATGGAGAAAATAGTTAATTATTCTTCTTTCAACAAACCGACTGTATCCCACCAAAGCAGGGTTGCCCAGAAAGAAAAACAGAAGTGTCTCCTTTTAACTTTAGTAATGTATACAGGAGAAGGAGTTACTAGCCCAGCCCCTTGAAAATGTGTTATTATACACATTAAAAAGTAAGATTTGCAGTGATTGACATTAGGTTTTAAGCTTTTGAATCCCACCACATATATATAATAACATTGCTTGGCACACTATTTACAGGCATGTGTGGCTACAGCAGACCAAGTGAGCTTCAGAGTGAAGTTGGAGGTTCATTCACTACAGAAATCATTGATGAATATGCTGAGGCAACAGCAAATATGCTGAGCCAGATTAAACCTCATGCAGTACTCTCTCTTGAATCTGGTGGAATCTTTATGAGGTCAGCCTCTTTAATCATTTTTTTATTCTTGGATATTATAATTAGTGGTGATCATCTGTTCTTAGTTACAGGAGCTGAAAATACTATGTCCTCTTCCAGGTGTGTTGATGTAGATGTATATGACTCAAGCATCACCTGGGAACCTCTTAATTATGATATATTGTGATGTATACAAGAGTCACTTTAGTGATAGTGTAATGTATACAAGAATCACTTTATTTGTATTGTAATGTATACAAGAATCTCTTTAGTAGTGTAGTGTAATGTATAAAAGAGGTCACCTTCCAAGGTAGGGTAAACCAAAAAATTAAACTCATTCACTATTATTCAATAGTTATCATGCCTAAAGTGTAGGGACATAACAATTCAAATGTCCCCCCCCCAAACTGAAATATTGCCATCCTTCCTTCATAGTATAGGCACTGTTCTGCCCACATCCAGAACTGACTGACTAGTTTCCCTGAATCCCTTCATGAATGTTACCTAAAACAACAACATTACAGATTCTTCAAGTTTCTCTCCGCTCATTCCGATCTAAAACACACGCATGCAGATATGCTCAGTAAGTGGAATGATCTCGGTGAAGAAGTGGCGGAGGCATGCTTCATACATAGTTTTAACCCTTTCACTGTCCAGAATCCCCAAATGAGACATGCTCTCATTGTTCAGAAATTTTCTAAAAAAAAAAAAAATTTCTTCTGAAATTGTAGAGAATGTTTTTCTGAAGGTAAATGCACCAAAAGTATGAATTTGATGTAAAACTTGTGGAGTTATGCAGGAGCAAAGTTAGTGGTCTCAACTCGGTTTACACTCCAGTGATTTTCCCACTTGTGAATCATATTTTTTAGGCCAGTTCCATTGTGTCATTTGACACAATGCCTTCCGTTCTGTTGACTGAGCATAAGACACCTCACATTCAGCTATTTGAACTATCCTATACAGTGATCAGAATTTTGTAATTTGGCCAGTTTCACACAAAATTACAAAAATACCAGTTTAAAAATTGAGCTCAAAATAAACAATGTAGACATTCCTGGCACTAAAACCACATTTCCTCTGTTTATTAGTCATGTCCTCAGGCCTCTCTTATATTACACTTGCTTACCATTTTAAATTCTTATTCATACAAAAATAAAAGAAGTACTCTATTTCTTCTTTCTTTCTTTCAACACATCGGCCGTATCCCACCGAGGCAGGGTGGCCCAAAAGGAAAAACGAAAGTTTCTCCTTTTACATTTAGTAATATATACAGGAGAAGGGGTTACTAGCCCCTTGCCCCTGGCATTTTAGTTGCCTCTTACAACACGCATGGCTTACGGAGGAAGAATTCTGTTCCACTTCCCCATGGAGGTAAGAGGAAATAAACAAGAACAAGAACTAGAAAGAAAATAGCAGAAAACCAAGAGGGGTGTGTATATATATGCTTGTACATGTTTGTGTAGTGTGACCTAAGTGTAAGTAGAAGTAGCAAGACATACCTGAAATCTTGCATGTTTATGAGACAGACAAAAGACATCAGCAATCCTACCATCATGTAAAACAATCACAGGCTTTCGTTTTACACTCACTTGGCAGGACGGTAGTACCTCCCTGGGTGGTTGCTGTCTACCAACCTACTACCTATAAAGTACTCTATTTCTTGGATAATAAAATACAGCCAGGAAAGGTAGGGGGAGTAACAGAAATAATATACTCTGCTATCATATGCACTTAAAAAAGACAGTGGATGATAGAATTTTGAGGAGGATTTTCAGGTGGGATATGCAAAGTCAGTTATTATGTGCGAATGATGGTGAAAGTGTTTTTCTTTTTTGGGTCACCCTGCCTCGGTGGTAGATGGCCAGTGTGTCAGAAAACAAAAAAAATATGCAAGACGGTTATTTTTGGAAAGCTTGCTTAAGTAGATAATAGGAGTAGAACAGATTAGAATAATATACTATATATTTGTACAGGATTGTATAGGATAGATTCATTGCTTAGTGGATTATCTTTAAATTCACTAAGAACTTGCTTTATTTAAAAATATTAGTTTTATGAAATTTTTTACGAAAAAATTTATTTGTGTGGTTAATATTTGACAGGTTTCCCCATGATGATCCGTCTGCTAATCCTCCCACTACTCCAGATGAGACTGTCTTCCAATTTTTGACAGAGGCATATGCAAGAGCACACCCTACAATGTTGCAGGTAGTAATACTACTGTATTATAGTGTTGCACTGTTATACCACTGTGCTATGAGGCTTTATATTGCTGTATCTCTACAGACTTGAATGACAGGCAAACTTTTAGAAAATATTTGCTGAACAGACTTGGAGGGCTATATGGTTGGAAGGGGGCTAGGTGACTTGTTTTAAAGAAGGGGCATATTATTATTATTATTATCTATATCTAAGATGTCCAATTTTTGTTGTAATACCCATATTTTCTTTTATTTCTGTATTTATCTTTTTTATAATATATAAAGGAGGAGGCAGTTAGGGTAAGATATTAACAACTACTGGAAGGAAGATGGAGTAGAGAGAGTATTGGCATTGAGGTATGGGATAGATTTAAGAATGTAGTGTTAAGAATGTTCAGCAGAAGTGTGTGGTTACAAGAAAGTGAATGCGGGAGAGAAGAAGAGCGTTTCATGGAATGATGAGGTAAAGAGAGTAGTAAGAGAAAAAAAAGTTAGCATATGAGAGGTTTTTACAAAGTAGAAGTGATGCAAGGAAGGAGGAATATATGGAGGGAAAAAGAAAGGTTGAGAGAGTGGTGAAGGAATGTAAAAGGAGAGCATATGAGAGAGTGGGTGAGATGCTATCATCCAATTTTTTCTGAGAATAAGTGTAAGTTTTGGAGTGAGATTAATAAGTTAAGGAAGCCTAGGGAACTAATGGATTTGACAGTTAAAAATAGGGAAGGAGAGTTATTAGATGGAGAGTTGGAAGTATCGGGAAGATAGAGGGAATATTTTGACGAGCTGTTAAATGTTGATGAAGATAGGGAAGCTGTGATTTCATACATTGGGCAGGGAAGTATAACATCTTGTAAGAGTGAGGAAGAGCCAGTTGAGTGTGGGAGATGTGTGTGATGCAGTGGGTAGAATGAAAAGGGGTAAAGCAACTGGGATTGATAGGATAAAGATAGAAATGTTGAAATCAGGTGGGGATATAGTTTTGGAATAGTTGGTGCTTTTATTTAACCCTTTCATTATCGGTCACATAATATTATGGCTTACAAGCCAGTGTTGGTCCCGTAATACTACGCCAAAATTCTGGCGCTTCCAAATCTGGTGGGAGAAAGCTGATAGGCCTGCATGTGAGAGAATGGGACTGTGTGCTCAGTGTGCACAGTATAAAAAAATCCTGCAGCAGGCAGTGCATAATGAGAAAAAAAAATCAGACTGCGTTTTTGGTATAGAACACCGACTTTGCGGTGTATTTCCATATGGTATTTATGGTTGTATTCTCATTTTCTTGGTCTTATTTGATATTAAGGAAGATAAATTACAGAAATAGAGATGATTTTTGAATGGTTTTCTGACTAAAAGTACCTTAAAATTGAGCTCAAAGTAGCGGAAATGTTTGATTTTTGCCGATGTTCAAGAGTAAACAAATCACACCACACGTCCAATACACATCAACTGGTGGGTCTAATATGCTTTCACAAATGTGCTGATATTATTTATTTAATTTTTGACAATAATGCAGTAGTCTGCATAACAGTAAATCATTTATTTTTTGTGTGAACAAAAATTCAAAATGAAAAGCAGGTGTAATATTAGAGGGGCCTGGAGACATGACTAATAAACAGAGAAAATGTTATTTTAGTGCCAGGAATGTCTGCATTGTTTATTCTGGCCCCTATTTTGAAATTGGCCTTACTTGAATTGTGTATGAAATTGGCCAAATTACCAATTTCTGATCACTTTATTGGGTAGTTGAAATCAAGTAAATGGGCAGTTTATTGTACTCAATTGATAGAACAAATGGAGTTCTAGTGAAATAGCTATGAGTTTGTTTGACTGGAAGAATGGAATTGGCCAAAAATAGGGCTCAAAGTGGGCAAAATCGGCTATGCGTAAATATCACCGAGACCACTAACTTTGTGAGAGCGTAATTCTGTAAGTTTTCCATCAAATTTTGTTTTTTTGGTGTCATTACCATCGGGAAAAGATTCTCAATCATTTCATAAGAATTTTTGTTTTTTTTAAATTCTTTGATACTGAGAGCAAGTTTGTGAGCAGATGTCTCGACAGTGAAAGGGTTAATAAATGTATGGAAGAAGGGAAGGTACTCCCTTCCTGTAACTTATTTCACCCCGAAATGTGTCACTCGTCACTCCGTGAAAGACAATGCTACAACATATACCTCCAGGCACATCATCTAAAAGGGACAAGAAGACACAGACCAGCCAGATTATGGGAAACAAAAGAGGGAGCCATAACCTCTCCAGAGAAAGAGATTTTTTAGTGGCAGGAAGGAAAAAAGTCTGGCAAGAAGTGACAGAAATCTTACATGAACTGAAACACTTGTGGAGCAGAGGCACAGTCATTGGCCTCCACTCCAGAATAACAGATATTAGAGCCAGCAAATAAAACCCCCCTAAATTCCATCAATATAACGGCACTTGCCTTTGCAAACATACAGGGTCTAAAGCCGTCAACAAACAACAAAATTCCTTACATCAAGGGACTGCTCATGGAGTCAAATGCAATGTTTGCAGCTTTCACAGAGACCCACATTAAGGATCATTTTGACAGCGAAATATGGATCCTAGGTTATAACCTATTCAGATGCGACAGACTAAACAGGCAACAAGGGGGGTTTTGGTGGTAAAGATTGAAAACCAAAACCTTGTCATTGTGGTTGTATACAAGCCTCCGGATGCAACTTCCCAGCAATTCCAGGAACAGCTCTTGAAAATTGACCACTGTCTGGAAAATCTCCCAACTCTTGCCCCAAATATCTTGCTTCTGGGAGATTTCGACTTGAGACACTTAAAATGAAGGAGTGTAGCAAATAATATTTTTGCAGAGATCACCCCAGGAAGCATCTCAGATGAAAATTCACACACACGCAAGCTATTAAATCTCCACACCAAATTCACCTTAAACCAGCAAATATTAGAGCCTACAAAATTAGAAAATAAGCTGGACCTCATCTTCACTAACGACAACGCTCTCATATGTAATATAACCGCATAAAAGACAAAACACTTAGGTCACAACATAATAGAGGTACAGACATGTATGCACAAGGCTCCTGGCCAGCAAAATGTGATCAGTCATGAGGGTGTCTTCACAAAATGCAACTTCAGTAACAGTAATGTGCAATGGGAACAAGTCAGCCATATCCTAAATGAAACAAATTGGGAAGATATCCTAAACAACATGGATCTGAACCTTTCCGTAGAAAAAATGAACTCTGTGGTTCTTGAGATCTGCTCGAGGCATATTCCTTTTAGAAAAAGAAAGAGAAGATATAAACTAGAAAGAGGGAGATGTTCCCTATACAGATGAAGGCGAAGAATCACAGAGCTGCTGAGAGGGGCCAATATATCTGAAATACGAAGGGAGGCACTGTCAGTGAAATTACAAATATCGAACTTAAGGTGAATGACTCTTACAGGAGACGAATAGCAGGAAGAACAAAAAGCCATGAAGGAAATTGAAAAAAAAACTAAATACTTCTTCTCTTATGACAAATCTAAGGAAAAAACAACATCCAGTATTGGGCCCCTGCTTAGGCGGGATGGGACATACACAGATGACAGCCAAGAAGTGAGTGAGATACTAAAGTCCCAGTATGACTCGCTGTTTAGCGAGCCATTACCCAGACTAAAGGTTGACAATCCAAATGAATTCTTTATGAACGAGACCCAAAATTTGGTCATCTCAAACATTTTATATTATCCTAACACCACAAGACTTTGGAGAGGCAATAAATGACATGCCCATGCACTCATGGGACTCCATGTTCATCAAGAACTGCAAGAAGCCCCTGTCACATGCCTTCAGCATTCTATGATGAGAGAGCATGGTCACAGGGGTCATCCCAAACTCACTAAAAACAACAGACATAGCCCCACTATACAAAGGTGACAGTAAAGCAATTGCAAAGAACTACAGACTGATAGCACTAGCATACCAAATCATAAAAATCTTTGAAAGGGTTCTAAGAAGCAAGATCACCAACCACCTAGATACCCATCAGTTACACAACACAGGTTTAGAGCAGGTTGCTCCTGCCTGTCCCAGCTACTGGACCACTATGACAAGGTCCTGGATGCTGTAGAGGATGAACAAAATGCAATTTAGTATACACAGACTTTACACAAATAACCCGCACATAAAAGACAGAAGCTTACGACGACGTTTCGGTCCGACTTGGACCATTGACAAAGTCACACTAACAGAGGAGGAGCAGAACGGCTATATATAGGCAGGAAGAGGTGGAGGTAGTAGTAGTGGTAGAAGTAGTAGTAGTAGTAGTACAAGAATTGTATATAATACCGACAGGATGAAATGACACATGCACAACACCCGGGCATCCCCACCGTAGACGTTTCGCCATCCACTCTTTATAATTCGTTCTCCCGTCTTGGCT
Organism: Cherax quadricarinatus; assembly: GCF_038502225.1. Taxonomy (NCBI): domain Eukaryota; kingdom Metazoa; phylum Arthropoda; class Malacostraca; order Decapoda; family Parastacidae; genus Cherax; species Cherax quadricarinatus. The sequence goes on along the minus strand of NC_091297.1, from coordinate 15,332,285 downwards.
ACCCTTCCCATTTCATAGACTCTGCCCTCTCACGTGCTAAATGCAATTTCTTCTCTCCCAAACTCTCTACTCATGGGAACTCTTCTATCCTCTGCCTTCCCTACATTTCCGGTCTTTCTAATCTCAACAATTCTCTCCGTCCCTTAGACATCAAGCTTACCTTCCGCCAGACTAACACTCTTCGCACTAATCTCGTTCATACCTCTCCTCCCTCTACAGATGTTCCTGGTGTCTACTCTATTTCTTGCTCCTCCTGTCCTCTTCAATACTTTGGAGAAACTGGTCGATCTCTTTCTGACAGACTTAGGGAGCACAAAAATAGTGTTAGGCTTGCCGACACTAACAATGCTCTTTTCTGTCACGTCAGAGATCATAGCCATCCTATTGACTGGTCTTCTGCTAAAACTGTCTTCCCTACTTCCAACTCGAACAGTCGCCGTTTAGTTGAATCCTCTCTTATACACAACTTTCCTTGTATGAACCTTAGCCCTGGCTTCGTCTCTGTAGATGCCTTCCTCTCCCACTACATTGTAAAATGCTCCAAACTTCAGAACACCCGTGACTTAACCTGAATCCTCATTTTTTTCTTCTTCTTCTTTTTCTTCTTCCTCTTCCCCTTTCCTCTCTCCTTTTCTCCTCTGGGTTGTCTTTCTCTCTCCTGTCTCGTGTTTCTGTTCCTTCTTTATTTTATTTCACCACTTCCCCTTTCACGCACCTCGGTGCGCTTGCTCTCCCTCTGTGGGTTTCTAGCTCTCTTGCAGTGCTCCCCTTCCTTTGTATTTGACTGGCTCGTCTTCCTTATTTCCCACTTCTACCACTACCACTACTACTACCTCTTCTTCTTCTACTACATCTACTGATGAAATTAGACACATGTGCGGCGTCTGGTTGTCTTTGTTGTGGACGTTTCGCCATCCAGTGGCTGGCTGGATGGCGAAACGTCTACGGTGGGGATGCCCGGGTGTTGTGCATGTGTCATTTCATCCTGTCGGTATTATATACAATTCTTGTACTACTACTACTACTACTTCTACCACTACTACTACCTCCACCTCTTCCTGCCTATATATAGCCGTTCTGCTCCTCCTCTGTTAGTGTGACTTTGTCAATGGTCCAAGTCGGACCGAAACGTCGTCGTAAGCTTCTGTCTTTTATGTGCGGGTTATTTGTGTATCGTTCCAGTCACGGTATTGTGCCTTTTTGTTATTTACACAGACTTTGCAAAAGCCTTCGACAAGTGTGACCACGGTGTAATAGCGCACAAAATGCGTGATGAAGGAATAACAGGAAAAGTTGGTAGGTGGATCTATAACTTCCTTACAAATAGAACATAAAGAGTAATAGTAAACAGAGTAAAATCTGAGGCAGCTACGGTGTGACTTTGTAAATGGTCCAAGTCGGACCAAAACGTCGTCATAAGCTTCTCTCTTTTATGTGCGGGTTATTTGTGTATCGTTCCAGTCACGGTATTGTGCCTTTTTTTTGTTATTTACGGTGAAAAGCTCTGTTGCACAAGGCACAGTACTCACTCCCATCCTATTCCTCATCCTCATATCTGACATGGAGATGTAAGCCATAGCTCCGTGTCTTCCTTTGCGGATGACACCCGAATTGCCATGACAGTGACCTCCATCGAAGACACCACAAGACTTCAAGCGGACATCAACCAGATCTTCAAATGGGCCACTCAAAACAATATGAAGTTCAGTGAAGAAGAGAAATTCAGCTAAAATTCCAATTCCAGTTCCAATTTTTATTTCTTTGCAAAGTTTACAATGTGTGACTGACATGTTATAATGAGTCTATTTCCATGCATTGTTTACAATGTGTAATTACAATATTGATTTGCAAGTGCAAAGAAAGCCACTATCATGTCAAGGCATTTTGGGCAGACTAAACCTAATGCTTTATAGACTACTTAATGCTAGACATACAGTGGTACCCCAAGTTTCGAACTGCTTCCAACTCGACCAATTATGTAAGTGTATTATTGTAAGTGCTTTTGTAAGTACATGTATATGTTTGGGGTTCTGAAACGGACTAATCTAATTTACATTATTCCTTATGGGAACAAATTTGTTTGGTAACGGCACTTGAACAGCCTTCTGGAACGAAGAAAGTTCGAAACTTGGGGTACCATTGTATATATCATAGTTGGTTCAAGTTGAACATTGTTATTTATATATCAACAGAGGTAGTAGCAGTTTAGCAGTAATTAAATTAACAAGTAGTTTCATAATAAGTTAGTGTTATATTTTAGCACATTCATAATGAGATTGAGACAATTTTAATTTTGGAATAATCCTATAAAATTTGGCAATTTTTGGGTTGATGGTGGTGATAGTATATAGTGTTTGAGTTGTTAGTTTTGGAAGGTGAGGTGAGTTCTGAGTAGTGCCTTGAATTGGTGTGCAAGCAGGGGCCCTTTCGTATTTTCAGGCAATGAATTCCAGATCTTAGGGCTCTTTATATGCATTACATTTTTGCATAGGGAGAGATGGACATGAGGGATATCAAAGAGTGTTTTGTGTCTTGTGTTATGCAAGTGTGTTCTATTGTAGTTCTCAAGAAGGAGTTTGAGAGGAGGGCTTATACTGAAGAATAATGTTCTGTGTATGTAGTAGGCACAATAATATAAGTGGATATTTTGTCTTATATGGGTGTGAAGCATGGGTGATGAATGTTGCAGCGAGGAGAAGGCTGGAGGTAGTGGAGACGTCATGTCTGAGGGCAATGTGTGGTTTGAATATAATGCAGAGAATTCGTAGTTTGGAAGTTAGGAGGAGGTGCAGGATTACCAAAACTGTTGTACAGAGGGCTGAGGAAGGGTTGTTGAGGTGGTTCGGACATGTAGAGAGAATGGAGCAAAACAGAATGACTTCAAGAGTGTATCAGTCTGTAGTGGAAGGAAGGCGGGGTAGGGGTCGGCCTAGGAAAGGTTGGAGGGAGGGGGTAAAGGAGGTTTTGTGTGCGAGGGGCTTGGACTTCCAGCGGGCATGTGTGAGCGTGTTTGATAGGAGTGAATGGAGACAAATGGTTTTTAATACTTGATGTGCTGTTGGAGTGTGAGCAAGGTAACATTTATGAAGGGATTCAGGGAAACCGGCAGGCCGGACTTGAGTCCTGGAGATGGGAAGTACAGTGCCTGCACTCTGAAGGAGGGGTGTTAATGTTGCAGTTTAAAAACTGTAGTGTAAAGCACCCTTCTGGCAAGACAGTGATGGAGTGAATGATGGTGAAAGTTTTTCTTTTTTGGGCCACCCTGCCTTGGTGGGAATCGGCCAGTGTGTTAATAAAATAATAAATTTTGTCCGTTAAGCAGGTTCAAGCTCTTAAATAGCAGTGGGGTGTGTTGCCTGGCACAGGAGTTTGTAATCATTCTCACAGCAGCTTTCTGTTGTATAATTAAAGGTTTAAGGTGATTTGCTGTGGTTGAACCCCATGCACAAACACCATAGGTGAGGTAAGGGTAGATGAGAGAGTGATAAAGAGCAAGAAGTGCCATTTGGGGTATATAGTACCGTATCTTAGAGTGGATACCTACTGTTTCAGAATTTTTTTTGGAAATATGCTGTATGTGGGTCTGAAATTTAAGACGGCTGTCAATGTGGAGCCCTAGAAATTTTCCGTCAGTGTGTCTTGAAATGGAGGAACCATTTATCGATATGTTTTGATATGGAAAACTTGAGGAAATTAAAACTGTATCAGGGTATACAACAAATTCTAACCATACAATAGAGCAAAAAAGTAATGTGAAGGACCTGGGAGTGATAATGTCAGAGGATTTCTCCTTCAAAGACCACAACAATCTACTGCATCTGCTATGAAAATGATAGGATGGATAATGAGAACCTTCAAAACTAGGGATGCCAAGCCCATGATGATTTTCTTCAAATTGCTTGTTCTCTCTAGGCTGGAATACTGCTGTACACTAGCTGCCCCCTTCAAGGCAGGCGAAATTGCTGACCTGGAGAGTGTACAAAGAACTTTCGTGGCACACATAAGTATGATAAGGCACCTAAATTACTGGGAACGGTTGAAGTCCCTTGATTTGTATTCCCTGGAATGCAGGCAAGAGAGAGAGACATGATAATGTACACTTGGAAAATCCTAGAGGGATTGGTACCAAACATGTACACGAAAATCACTCCCTGTGAAAGCAGAATACTCGGCAGGAGATTCAACATTTCCCCAATGAAAAGCAGGGGCACCACGAATACACTGAGAGACAGCACAGTAAGTGTCCAGGTCCCAAGACTGTTCGACTGCCTCCCAGCATACATAAGGGGGATTACCAGTAGACCCCTGGCTGTCTTCAAGAAGGGACTGGAGAGGCACCTAAAGTCAGTACCTGATCAACTGAGCTGTGGTTCGTACGTCAGTTTGTGTGCGGCCGGCAGTAACAACCTGGTTGATCAGACCCTGATCCACCACGAGGCCTGGTTTCAGACTGAGCTGCAGGGGCATTGACTCCCGAAACCCTGTCCAGGTATACTCCAGGTATACCTAGGTACTGCCAGAGAGCATGTACAGTAGGGCCCCACTTACACGGCAGGTTAGGTTCTAGGCTACCGCCGTAAAGCGGAAATTGCCGTAAAGTAGAACACACTTTTTTTTCGTATAAATGCTTACAAATATTAGATAACAAGTTTACACCAACATATATTAAGTTAGCAATAGAACTAGGCATTAAAAAACAATAAAAAAGTAAAATACACATATAGTGCACTCATTACTTACCTTAAAATAGTTGTAGTCTTAATCTAGGGTGAGACAAGTAGTATTTATTGTAAGAAATCAAGTGTGGTATGTATGGTAGCCAGCCGAGCTACCATTATTCTTGCCATCACTTGTACAAGTTATCTGGCTACCACATCTCATATTTATGTTTATTTATTCTACTGTGGGGTGTATTTATCATCTTTATATGTTATGTATCGTGTATATTATATAATTTTGAAAAAAATTTAATTTTTATTTTATTTATTGTCTCACGGGCCGATTCCCACCAAGGCAGGGTGGCCCGAAAAAGAAAAACTTTCACCATCATTCACTCCATCACTGTCTTGCCAGAAGGGTGCTTTACACTACAGTTTTTAAACTGCAACATTAACACCCCTCCTTCAGAGTGCAGGCACTGTACTTCCCATCTCCAGGACTCAAGTCCGGCCTGCCGGTTTCCCTGAATCCCTTCATAAATGTTACTTTGCTCACACTCCAACAGCACGTCAAGTATTAAAAACCATTTGTCTCCATTCACTCCTATCAAACACGCTCACGCATGCCTGCTGGAAGTCCAAGCCCCTCGCACACAAAACCTCCTTTATCCCCTCCCTCCAACCTTTCCTAGGCCGACCCCTACCCCGCCTTCCTTCCACTACAGACTGATACACTCTTGAAGTCACTCTGTTTCGCTCCATTCTCTCTACATGTCCGAACCACCTCAACAACCCTTCCTCAGCCCTCTGTACAACAGTTTTGGTAATCCCGCACCTCCTCCTAACTTCCAAACTTTCATCTACTTTTTTTTTTTTTTGTTATATTTGAAAATATGTAAAAATAACGTAGATCTACTTTTGTAGCACTACACATGTGAACGTAGATCTGCTTGGACCGTTTACGGGTTAATAGCAACAGGACTATCATCAGGATGGATCTCCTCTTCATGAAATTTCTTTCTTTGCTCTTCAGTCAGAAGTAGATCTTGGTCTGTCAGAGCCTCATCATGAGAGAGAAGCAATTCTTCCACATCCTCAGGCTCCACTTCCAATTCAAATTCTTTTGCCATATTCACAACATTTACACTCACTTCCTCCACTGGATTCTCAAAACCTTCAAAACCATCCATAAGTTCAGGAATTAGATTCTTCCAAACACTTTTGAGTGTAGTCTCTTTAACTTCATTCCATGCATCTCTAATATTTTTAATACCATCCAAATTTGTGAAACCTTTCCAAAAAGTTTTTAATATACATGTATTTTGTTTAGGCCCTGGCATTTTATCATTGTCTAGGAAATTTACAACCTTAATGAAAGTTCTTCTTAGGTAATAAGATTTAAAGGCTGCAATTACACCTTGGTCCATCGGCTGCAGTGATGAAGTCGTGTTTGCAGTTTTTTTTTTTTTTTTAACAAGTCGGCCGTCTCCCACCGAGGCAGGGTGACCCAAAAAGAAAGAAAATCCCCCAAAAGAAAATAATTTCATCTTCATTCAACACTTTCACCTCACTCACACATAATCACTGTTGTGCTCAGAAACACAACAGTTTAGAAGCATATACATATAAAGATACACGACATATCCCTCCAAACTGCTAATATTCCGAACTCCTCCTTTAGAGTGCAGGCATTGTACTTCCCATTTCCAGGACTCAAGTCCGGCTATGTAAAAATAACTGGTTTACCTGAAAATCTTCACTAAATATTACCCTGCTCACACTTCAACAGATCGTCAGGTCCCAAATACCATTCATCTCCATTCACTCCTATCGAACACACTCATGCACGCTTGCTGGAAGTCCAAGCCCCTCACCCACAAAATCTCCCTTATCCCTTCCTTCCAACCTTTTCGAGGACGACCCCTACCCCACCTTCCTTCTCCTACAGATTTATACGCTCTCCATGCCATTCTACTTTGACCCATTCTCTCTAATGACCAAACCACCTCAACAACCCCTCTTCAGCCCTTTGACTAATACTTTTGTTAACTCCACACCTCCTAATTTCCACACTCCGAATTTTCTGCATAATATTTACACCACACATTGCCCTTAGACAGGACATCTCCACTGCCTCCAACTGCCTCCTTGCTGCTGCATTCACAACCCAAGCTTCACACCCATATAGGAGTTTTGGTACTACTATACTTTCATACGTTCCCTTCTTTGCCTCCATAGACAGCGTTTTTTGTCTCCACATATACCTCAACGCACCACTCACCTTTTTTCCCTCATCAATTCTATGATTAACCTCATCCTTCATAAATCCATCTGCCGACACGTCAACTCCCAAGTATCTGAAAACATTCGCTTCTTCCATATCTCCTTGTACATACCATTTAGAGCTGTAGGGTGGGCAGTGGCATTGTCTAAAACAAGTAAAGCATTAAAAGGAATTTTCTTTTCCTTGCAGTAAGCCTCAACTGTAGGCTTAAAATAGTCTGTGAACCAATTTATGAAAAGATTGGCAGTCATCCAAGCTTTCGAATTAGATTTATAATAAACAGGGAGGCTGCCTTTTGCATAGTTCTTTAGGGCCCTAGGATTCTCTGAGTGATGAATCATCATAGGGTTTTAACTTGCAGTCACCAGCTGCATTAGCTCCTAGCAGGAGTGTTAGCCTGTCTTTTGCAGCTTTGAAGCCAGGCATTGACTTCTCTTCCTTAGCAATAAATGTCCTAGATGGCATCTTCTTCCAAAATAATGCAGTCTCATCCACATTAAAAATCTGTTGCTTGGTATATCCACCACATTCTTTTATCTCGGCTAGTTCACGTGGATGATTTTCTGCAGCTAAATTGTCAGTGCTTGCAGCTTCACCCTGCACTGTGATGTTGTGAAGTTGACTTCTTTCCTTAAACCTATTAAACCAGCCTCTGCTAGCTGAGAATTTATCTTCAGCAGCTTCCTCCCCTCTCTCAGCCTTAATAGAATTGAAGAGACTTAGGGCCTTGGACTGGATAATGGCTCTGCTTAAAGGCACATTGTGACTAGTATGATCATCAATCCACACCATTAAAAGTTTTTCCATGTCAGCAATAAGGTTATCACGTTTTCTTATAACTTTAGTGGTCACTGGTGTAGCACTTTTAATTTCCTGCAACACTTTCTCCTTATTGTTCACAACTTCACTAACTGTTTGATGAGCCAAACCAAGCTTACGTGCTATCTCAGCCATTGACATACCTTGTTCACTAAATTTAATTATTTCTAACTTGGCACTTAAAGTAAGAGGCTTACGACTCTTCTTTTTATCACAACTAACCTTAGATGTCATCGTCAACGAGAGCCAATTAGTTAACAAAGAGTAAATGAGAAAGAACGAGATGCACGGAGCTCAGGCAGTGTAAAAACACAAACTGAACAGGTGGTGGATGATCACTAGATCAGGCGAAATAGACAGTATTAATACGTGTCCAGTTTTAGTTCATTTACGTACGTTTGTAAGAGTTTGTGAAACTTTTACCTTACAATATTTTTTTTATTATAATAATTAAATCACAAAATAAATACTCTTACATTGTGTACAAGTTGAACAAGTTAGCACAGAACAATAAACAGCAACACTCCCATTCTCATGCAACACACCATTTTTAGACTGAATGATGATATTATTATTATTATTATTATTATTATTATTATTATTATTATTATTATTATAATCATAATAAAAAAAGTGCTAAACCCACAAGGGTCATGAATAGCTACAGAGTGAAGGCATATGAAAGGAATATTTTTCTACAGTTATCCCCTAGTAACAGGTGATGGACTAGAGAAAAGTTAATTCTTCCGACATTCCTACAAACCGTTTGGTAAACATCTCATATTTATATAAATTTTTATACTGTGGGTGCATGTATCATGTTTGTGTGTTACATAATGTGTTTCTTATATAATTTTGAAAAAAATATCATACATTAAGGGAAATGTCTATGTTAACGTAATATGGGACATTTAATGTGCCCAAGAGAGTATTATTATTATTATTATTATTATTATTATTATTATTATTATTATGGCATCAAGAGTAGAGAAACTCTTAGTGATTTTAATACATACCTGCATGCCAGCACAGTGTGTAAGTATATTTAGGTACAGGTACACACAAGTTTAATTATCATAGTACATATAAAATATGCAATAACCTTAAAACACTTGAAATTTTGGAAAGTTTCCAGACATAATAAAGAGATGTGCTCAGGGAGAATGTAAACAAACTGGGTGGGCCATGGTGACTGTATTAGAAAGACAGGTGGGGGGAGCTGTATAGCGAGTTTTGGTCATAATTTGAAATGCCCGTATTAGCGGAACGTCCTAAAGCGAAACACCGTAAAGCAGGGCCCTACTGTATAATTATCAGAGTATATATAAAATTTGAAATAACTTATAAAAACACTTGAAATTTTGGAGTTTCCAGACATAATGGAGAGATGTAGTGCTTACAGATCTCAAGTGGAATGTAAACAAACTGGGTGAGGCACGGTGACCATATTAGAAAGTTGGGCGGGGGAGCCGTATAGAGAGTTTTGGTCATAATTTGAAATGACCGTATTAGCAAAGGGAACAAAACAGAGGGTAAAAATTATAAGGGAATAAGCCTGTTGAGTATACAGTGGATCCCCGCTTAACGATCACCTCCCAATGCGACCAATTATGTAAGTGTATTTATGTAAGTGCCTTTGTACGTGTATGTTTGGGGTCTGAAATGGACTAATCTACTTCACAATATTCCTTATGGGAACAAATTCGGTCAGTACTGGCACCTGAACATACTTCTGGAATGAAAAAATATCGTTAACCGGGGGTCCACTGTACTTGGTAATGTGTATGGTAGAGTTATTATTAAAGGAATTAAGAGTAATATGGAGATCAGGATCACAGATGAACAAGGAAGCTTTAGGAAGGGTGAAACATATAGGTAAACAGTAGTTAGTTAAGGATAAAGATGTTTTTGTTGCATTTAGGGATTTGGAAAAGGCATATGATAGGGTGGATAGGGGGGCAATGTGGCAGGTGTTGCAAATGTATGGAATAGGTGGTAGGTTACTGAAAGCAGGTATGAGTTTTTACAAGGATAGTGAGGCTCGGGTTAGAGTATGTAGGAGAGAGTAAGATTATTTTTCAGTAAAAGTAGGCCTTAGACAGAGATGCATGATGTCACCATGATTGTTCAGTATATTTACAGATGGAGTTGTGAGAGAAGCAAATGCTCAGGTGTTGGCAAGAGGTGTGGGGTTATAAGAAAAAGAATCTAACACAAAGTGGGAGTTGTCACAGTTGCTTTTTGCTGATGACACTCTTCTCTTGGGAGATTCTGAAGAGAAGTTGCAGAGGTTGATGAACAAGTTTGGAAGGGTATGTGAAAGAAATTAAAAGCGAACATAGGAAAGAACAAAGTGATGAGGATGGCAAAAAATTTAAGTAATGAAAGACTGGAGTGAGTATGGAGGAGGCTAATGTATTCACATATTTGGGAGTGGGCTTACCAGCAGATATGTCTGTGAAAGATGAGGTGAATCATAGAATTGATGAAGGGAAAAGGGTGAGTGGAACACTGAGCAGTCTGTGGAGACAACGACAAGGGGAAGGTATAAGAGTATAGTGGTACAAACACTTACATGGGTTAGAATCATGGGTTGTGAATGTTGCAACAAGGAGAAGGCTGGAGGCAGAAGAGATTTCATGTCTGAGGGTGATGTGTGGTGTGAATATAATGTAGAGAATCCGTTGCTTGGAGATTAGAAGGGGCTGGGTTTTTTAAAAGTATTATCCAGAGGGTAGAGGATGGGTTTTTGATGCGATTTGAATATTTAGAGGATGGAACAAAATAGAATGACTTGGAGAATATATAAATCTGTAATGAAAGGAAGGCAGGATAGGGGTTGTCCTAGGAAAGGTTGGAGGGAGAAGGTATAGGAGGTTTTGTGTGCAAGGGGTTTGGACTTCCAGCAAGCATGCATGAGCGTGTTAGATAGGAACGAGTAGAGACAAGTGGTTTTCACGACTTGACATGCTGTAAGTGTGAGTAATGTAACATTTATGAAGGGATTCAAGGAAACTGGTTAGCTGGACTTGAGTCTTGGAGGTGGGAAGTACAGTGCCTGTACTTTAAAGGATATTAGATGTTAAGAGGGTAATCTAAATTGTCTTACCTGCATGTGTCTACCAAGGCAGTGATAATGTGAATGATGGTGAAAGTTTTTCTTTTTCGGGTCACCCTGCCTCATATTTAACCCTCTCCGAGACTTGTTCTCAGGGTCGGCCAAAATTTAAAAAAAAAATTATTTTTTCCTGTGAAAAGATAGAGAATCTTTTCCCGATCATAATGACACCAAAAGTATGAAATTTGATAAAAAACTTAGGGAATTATGCTCTCGCGAAGTTAGCGGTCTCGACAATGTTTACGCATCGGCGATTTTGCCCACTTTGAGCCCTATTTTTCGGCCAATTCCAGTGAACTAGCCGACAAAAATCATAACTATTTCTCTAGAACTCCATTTTTTTCTGTTGAATGAGTACAAGAAACCACCCATTTACTGATTACAACTATCCAATACAGTGGTCAGAATTTATCAATTTTACCAATTTCACACAAATTTCAAAAGATGCCAATTTCCAAATAGGGTCCAGAATAAACAAGAAAGACATTCCTGGCACTAAAATAACATTTCCTCTGTTCGTTAGTCACATCCCCAGGCCCCTCTTATATTTCTTTGGCTTTCCACTTTCAATTTTTATTCTTACAAAAAATAGAAGATTTACTGTTATGCAGACTGCTGCATTAGTGTAGAAATGGTATAAATAATACTAGCGCACTTGTGAAAGAATATTAGACTCACCAGTTGACGTGTATTGGACGCTTGGCATGATTTGTTTACTTTTGAACTTTGGTAAAAATCGAACATTTCTGCTACTTTGAGCTCAATTTCAAGGTACTTTTCATTGTAAAACCAGTCAAAATTATCTCAATTTCTGTAATATGTCTTCCATTCTATAAAATGAGACCAAGAAAACTAGGATACAACAATAAATACCATACGAAAATACAGTGCAAAGTCGCTGTTTTATTCCAAAAACAATGTTTTTTTTTTTTCTCATTATGCACTGTGTGCTGCAGGATTTTTTTTATACTGCTCACACTGACCACATAGACCCATTCTTTCATATGTATGCCTACCAGCTTTCTCCCACTAGATTTTAGGGCGCTAGAATTTAGGCGTACTAGTACGTCAAAAACCCTGGGTCGTAAGCCGTACTAGTACGGCTGAAACCCTCAAAGGGTTAATGGACAGACTTCCGTCTGTTCATTAAGTATGAATAATGAGATTGTGTTGCCTTGATTGTAACAATAACAGATATTTCTGGAAACCAAAGTACCCAGCAGAACATAACAGTTTAGAATTCTGGAAAAACACACCTTGTCCATTGTTCCCAAAATCTGTTTACCCAGCAGATTGTAACAGTAACAATTCTGGAAACAATGGACTTTGTTGTTTTTGGATTTTTTTTTTTATTATTTTTTCAGCTCTTTTTTTTTCAGGGTGCAACTGTGGTTTCTAGTTCTCCCTGTTGTATGACTGTTGATGACTGAGTTTTGTTGAAGCTCTGAAGGAACTGGAGTGCTACAGTATAACAGCTCAGAGTCCTAAAGATGTATTATTTAGTAGACTGCATGCCTGGCTTCTTTCAACAAACCAGCCATATCCCACTGAGGCAGGGTGGCTCAAAAGGAAAAACAAAAGTTTCTCCTTTTAAATTTAGTAATATGCAGCCTCTCATCACTTAACGATGGAGTTCTGTTCCTAATACCGCATTGGTAAACAAATTCATTGCTAAATGAAGAGCATACTATAATGGTCAATCATCTTTGATATTGCTTTAATGTCACCCTTGCACCATTTGTAACATTTTTAGTATATTTCTAAATGTAATATTCCAAGTCGTCGGTAAACGAGTATGTCGCTAAGTGAGGAGAGGCTGTATATAGAAGGGGTTCCTAGCCCCTTGCTCCTGGCATTTTAGTTGCCTCTTATGACATGCATAGCTTAAAGAATTCTGTTTCACTTCCCCATGGATGTACGAGGAAATAAACAAGAACAAAAACTAGTAAGAAAATAGAAGAAAACCCAGAGGAGTGTGTATATATATATGCTTGTACATGCAAGTGTAGTGTGACCTAAGTGCAAGTAAAAGTAGCAAGATGTACCTGAAATCTTGCCTGTTTATGAGACAGAAAAAAGACACCAGCAATCCTGCCATCATGTAAAACAATTACAGGCTTCTGTTTTACACTCACTTGGCAGGATGGTAGTACCTCCCTGGGTGGTTGCTGTCTACCAATCTACTACCTAGATGACTGGCTTGTATGTTTATCATATTTAAAGCTTTGAATAAGGAATGCATGTTATTCAAAACTAGACTTGACACTGTTTTGATTTCTGACTTGTTGTATGATGATCATGTTAAGATAGTTTGTGTTGATCCTCTTGCACAGGCACCATACATGAGAAACTGATAGCAAAATTATTAGTACAAGGTACATACATAGAGAATCTTTGCATGTTTACCAACTGTTTTATGAGACTATTTAATATGTGCACGATGTTTCTTTTTAATTTTCAGATCCTGAAGCTATAATAATAATGTATTTACTTATTGCAGAGTGAAAATCCATGCCTTGTTTTAAATAAGCAAGCTCCTTCTGGCATCCTGCATGGACAAGCTCTTGGTGTATACAAGAATTCACTTTTGGAGTACACTTATAATAATCTCCATGACATTTTAATGGTAAGCTAAAACTTTTAAAGAATTACAGTACAGTGGACCCTCTATTATCGTAAGGCTCGAAAGTCATAATTTTCGGAAATCGTGAATTTTTTTCGTCAAAACATTGACTTGTGAATTGTCGTTTGACTCGCAAATAGTCGTTTGCCCTGGACGCGTACTCACGGCCCCGAGTCACCTCGCACTCCCTTCCTAGCCAGTGTGGCATTGTTTACCAGTGAGTGACAGTCCCCTTTGTTGTTCATACGAAATCTTTCATGATACAGTGGACCCTCGGCTAATGAACGCATCGTATAACGTTAAATCCGCCTAACGAAGCGTTTGAGCATAAAAAAATTTGGCCCGCCTAACGATAAAAAATACGCCCAACGTGATTTGTCCAGGACACGTCCATGTGTGGCCTGAGCATGCCTCGGCTGCCTCGTGGGTGCCAGTGTTTACAAGCCAGCCAGTGCGGTTGCATCTCCGCATACTTCTTTCTTTCAACACTCCGGCCGTATCCCACCGAGGCGGGGTGGCCCAAAAGGAACAATGAAAGTTTCACCTTTTACATTTAGTAATATATACAGGAGAAGGGGTTACTAGCCCCTTGCTCCCGGCATTTTAGTCGCCTCTTGCAACACGCATGGGTTATGGAGGAAGAATTCTGTTCCACTTCCCCATGGAGGTAAGAGGAAATAAACAAGAACAAGAACTAGTAAGAAAATAGAAGAAAACCCAGAGGGGTGTGTATATATATGCTTGTACATGTATGTGTAGTGTGACCTAAGTGTAAGCAGAAGTATCAAGACATACCTGAAATCTTGCATATTTATGAGACAGAAAAATGGACACCAGCAATCCTACCATCATGTAAAACAATTACAGGCTTTCGTTTTACACTCACTTGGCAGGACGGTAGTACCTCCCTGGGCGGTTGCTGTCTACCAACCTACTACCTAGAATCTACGCATACATTCGGTACATTTCACATTATCCCAGTGTTTTTAGTGCTTGTAACTGCAAAATAAGTCACCATGGGCCCCAAGAAAGCTTCTAGTGCCAACCCTGTGGTAAAAAGGGTGAGAATTAGTATGGAATTGAAAAAAGAGATTAAGGAAATGTGTGCAAAGTCGGTTGAACTGCAAACCTTTATGGATGAAAATCACCCTAACACAGCTATTGCAAGCCGTGCTGGTGACTATTAGAATGACAATGTTGTGGCCCATTTTAGGCAAATCTGAAAGGAACGTGAGGTACAGAGCTCTATGGACAGATTTATTGTGCAACAGAGGTCCAGTGACTCTCAAGCTGGTCCTAGTGGCATTAAAAGAAGAAGGGAAGTAACCCCGGAAAAGGACTTGCTACCTCAAGTCCTCATGGAAGGGGATTTCCCTTCCAAAAAATAATAAACTGCCATCTCCATTCCTCCCATCCCATCAATCATCACCAGATCTTCAAAAAAGGTAAGTGTCATGTATTCTTTATTTAGTACAGTAGTAATTGTGCATGTCCTCTTCTTTTTGGGTGTAGGAAAATTTATGTTTCATGTGGTAATTTTTTTTTTTTCATACTTTGAGGTGTCAGGAACGGGTTAATTTGATTTCCATTATTTCTTATGGGGAAAATTAATTCGGCTAACGATGAGCTCTCAGGAACGGAATAATATTGTTAGGCGAGGGTCTACTGTATTATATTCATTTTAGTGCTTGCAACTACTAAATAAGCTACCATGGCTCCAAAGGAAGCTCCTAACGACATGCCTTTGGTAAAGAAGGTGAGAAATATGATTGAATTTAAGAAAAATATCATTGAACAATATGAAAGTGGGGTACATGTGGCCAAACTGGCCAGGATGTATAAGAAACCCCATACAACCAAAGAAAAACAAAAGTTTCTCTTTTTTAAATTTAGTGATTTATACAGGAGAAAGGGTTACTAGCCCCTTGCTCCCGGCATTTTAGTCGCCTCTTACAACACGCATGGCTTACGGAGGAAGAATTCTGTTCCACTTCCCCATGGAGATAAGAGGAAATAAACAAGAACAAGAACTAGAAAGAAAATAGCAGAAAACCCAGAGGGGTTTGTGTATATACATGTATATGCTTGTACATGCATGTGTAGTGTGACCTAAGTGTAAGTAGGAGTAGCAAGACGTACCTGAAATCTAGCATGTTTATGAGACAGAAAAATGGACACCAGTAATCCTAACATGATGTAAAACAATTACAGGCTTTCGTTTTACACTCACTTGGCAGGACGGTACGTAGTACCTCCCTGGGCGGTTGCTGTGTACCAACCTACTACCTAGGAAAGGGGGTAAATATGCTGACAAAAATGAGATCGCCACTACTTGAAGATGTTGAGAGGTTATTGTTGGTATGGATCAATGAGAAACAATTAGCAGGAGATAGTCTTATGCAGTCGCTTATTTGTGAAAAGGCTAGGCAGTTGCATGACGATCTCGTAAAAAATTTGCCTGCAATGAGTACTGATATTTGTGAATTTAAGGCCAGCAAAGGCTGGTTTGAGAGATTTAAGAACCATAGTGGCATCCACAGTGTAATAAGGCACGGCGAGGCTGCCAGTTTGGACAAAATTACAGCTACAAAATTTGTAAGTGAATTCAAGGAGTACATACAGACTGAACAATTAAAACCACAACAAGTGTTCAATTGTGACAAAACAGGCCTCTTTTGGAAGAAAATGCCAAAGAGGACCTACATTACTCAGGAGGAAAAGGGACTGCCAGGACACAAGCCTATGAAAGACAGGCTTACTCTCATGTTTTGTGGTAATGCTAGTGGGGATTTCAAAGTGAAGCCTTTGCTAGTGTACCATTCTGAAAATCCCAGAGCATTCAAGAAAAACAGTGTTATGAAGAGTAAATTGTGTGTGTTTTGGAAAGCTAATAAGGCATGGGTCACAAGGGAAATTTTCTTCGAGTGGTTCAATGAAGTGTTTGGCCCCAGTGTGAAGAATTACCTGGAAAATAAATTTGATCTCAAGTGCCTCCAGCTAATGGGCAATGCACCTGCTCATCCTCCAAACTTGGATGACCTAATTCTGGAGGAGTATGGGTTCATCACAGTAAAGTTCTTGCCCCCTATTACCACTCCTCTCCTCCAGCCCTTGGACCAGCAGGTCATTTCAAACTTTAAAAAACTCTACACCAAAGCAATGTTTCAAAGGTGCTTTAATGTGACCTCAGATGCTCACTTGACCCTAAGAGAGTTTTGGAAAGATCACTTCAGTATCCTCCATTGCATAAGCCTTATAGGTAAAGCTTTGGAGGGAGTGACTAGCAGGACTTTGAAATCTGCTTGGAAAAAATTGTGGCCAAATTGTGTCCACAAGAGGGATTTTGAAGGGTTTAGTGCTGACCCTGACGAGCCTATGGCAGTTCTGGAATCTGTTGTGGCATTGGGGAGTTCCATGGGGTTGGATGTGAGTTTGGAGGATGCAGAAGAGTTGGTGGAGGACCACAATGAAGAGCTAACCACTGAGGAGCTGCAAGAGCTTCAGCTGGAACAGCAACAGACTGCAGTTCAGAATATTGCTGCAGAGGAGGAGGAAGAGAGATTTAAGAAGTTGCCTTCTTCAGAAATTAAGGAGATTTTTGAAATGTGGAGTAAAATGGAAAGATTTATGGAGAAACATCACCCTGACAAGGCTGTTGCAAGCCATGTCGGCAACATGTACAGTGACAAAGTCTTGGCCCATTTCAGGGAAATTTTAGAGATGCCAGAAACAGAGCTCTCTGGACACTTCTTTTGCGAGACAAGGCTCCAGTGACTCAAGCTGGTTCTAGTGACATTAAGAAACAGAGAAGAGAAGTGACCCCAGAAAAGGACTTGGTACCTAAGGTCTTGACAGAAGGGGATTCCCCTTCCAAACAGTAAATAATCTAATCTCTCTCCTCCTCCAGTCTTCCATACACTAAGAAGAATCGCCAGTAAAGGTATGTGTTTTGCTGTTAATGTTTCATTCATCATGTCCCATTGTATTGTGTATGTACTACATCTATATTTCACGTAAAAAAATTTTTTGTTTTAATACTTCTGGGCATCTGGAATGGATTAATTGTATTTACATTATTTCTTATGGGGAAAATGGTTTCGAAAATCGTCAATTTCGGAAATAGTCACACTTTCTGGAACGGATTAATTACGAAAAACAAGGGTCTAATTAATATATACAGTGGACCCCGCATACCGGACGCATCGCATACCGTACAATCCGCATACCGGATGCTTTGATCGCAAAAATTTTGCCTCGCATACCGCCCAAAAACCCGCTCACCGCCCTTCGTCCGAGACGCGTCCAGTGTGCGGCCTGAGCCACGCTCACATGTTCCGCCGGTGGCATTGTTTACCAGCCAGCTTCCGCGGTAACATCCAAGCATACAATCGGAACATTTCGTATTATTACAGTGTTTTTGGTGATTTTTTCTGGAAAATAAGCGACCATGGGCCCCAAGAAAGCTTCTAGTGCCAACCCTACAGCAATAAGGGTGAGAATTACTATGGAGATGAAGAAAAAGATCATTGATAAGTATGAAAGTGGAGTGCGTGTCTCCGAGCTGGCCAGGTTGTATAATAAACCCCAATCAACCATCGCTACTATTGGTGGTACAGCTGCTGCTGTACCACCGTCAGCTGCTGCTGCACTGTCAGCTGCTGCTGCACTGTCAGCTGCTGCTGCTGTACCACCGTCAGCTGCTGCTGCTGCTGTAGTACCGTCTGCTGCTGCTGTAGCATCGTCTGCTGCTGCTGTAGCATCATCTGCTGCTGCTGTAGCATCGTCTGCTGCTGCTGTAGCATCGTCTGCTGCTGCTGTAGCATCGTCTGCTGCTGCTGTAGCATCGTCTGCTGCTGCTGCAGCATCGTCTGCTGCTGCTGTAGCATCGTCTGTTGCTGCTGTAGCATCGTCTGTTGCTGCTGTACCACCGTCAGCTGCTGCTGCTGCTGTAGCACCGTTGTTGGTGTGGCTTATTGAGAATACCAAGAAACAATTAACCCCAGAGGATTTGCCACCCAGGATAACCCAAAAAAGTCAGTGTCATCGAAGACTGTCTAACTTATTTCCATTGGGGTCCTTAATCTTGTCTCCCAGGATGCAACCCACACAAGTCGACTAACACCCAGGTGAACAGGGAAAATGCCTGGAACTAGTGCTCATATTGGTGAATTTAGAGCCAGCAAAGGTTGGTTTGAGAGATTTAAGAATCGTAGTGGCATACACAGTGTGATAAGGCATGTTCTGGAAGAAAATACCTAACAGGACCTACAGTACTCAGGAGGAAAAGGCACTCCCAGGACACAGTGTCTCATCAGTCATTGCTGCATCTTCAATAAAGGTAAGTGTCATTTATTCTTCATTTAGTAGAGTAGTACATGCACAATATATATTGTGCATGTACTACTCTACTATTGTGCATGTATCCTTCTCTTTGTGTGTAGGAAAATGTATATTTCATGTGGTAAAATTTTTTTTTTCATACTTTTGGGTGTCTTGCACGGATTAATTTGATTTCCATTATTTCTTATGGGGAAAATTCATTCGCATACCGAACATTTCGCATAACAACCAGCCCTCTTGCACGGATTAAGGTCGCTATGCGGGGGTCCACTGTATAACTATGGAGGCAAAGAAGGGAATGTATGAAAGTATAGTAGTACCAACACTCTTATATAAGTGTGAAGCTTGGGTGGTAAATGCAGCAGCAAGGAGACGGTTGGAGGCAGTAGAGATGTCCTGTCTAAGGGCAATGTGTGGTGTAAATATTATGCAGAAAATTCGGAGTGTGGAAATTAGGAGAAGGTGTGGAGTTAATAAAAGTATTAGTCAGAGGGCAGAAGAGGGGTTGTTGAGGTGGTTTGGTTATTTAGAGAGAATGGATCAAAGTAGAATGACATGGAAAGCATATAAATCTATAGGGGAAGGAAGGAGGGATAGGGGTCGTCCTCGAAAGGGTTGGAGAGAGGGGGTAAAGGAGGTTTTGTGGGCAAGGGGCTTGGACTTCCAGCAAGCGTGCATGAGCGTGTTAGATAGGAGTGAATGGAGACGAATGGTACTTGGGACCTGACGATCTGTTGGAGTGTGAGCAGGGTAATATTTAGTGAAGGGATTCAGGGAAACCGGTTATTTTCATATAGTCGGACTTGAGTCCTGGAAATGGGAAGTACAATGCCTGCACTTTAAAGGAGGGGTTTGGGATATTGGCAGTTTGGAGGGATATGTTGTGTATCTTTATACGTATATGCTTCTAAACTGTTGTATTCTGAGCACCTCTGCAAAAACAGTGATTATGTGTGAGTGTGGTGAAAGTGTTGAATGATGATGAAAGTATTTTCTTTTTGGGGATTTTCTTTCTTTTTTGGGTCACCCTGCCTCGGTGGGAGACAGCCAACTTGTTAAAAAAAAAAAATATATATATATACAGGTCTCCCTCAACATTCACGTTTTCAACTTTCACGGGCTTCACACATTCGCGAATTCCCAACCGCCAAATTCCCAGCCACCAAATTCCCAGCCGCCAAATCATATTTAAGTTTCCCGCCACCAATGGTAGTCCCTACTACCCTCCCACCGACCCCCGCAACTGGCAGCCAGCCCTCCCACCACTCAGTGTGGTGAGTGTTTTGTTTGTTCATTATTTGCTATTAAACTACAGTATAAATAATGTAAACCCATTCATGACTGCATATTGGAATGGCAATTCGGACAGGTATTAGATGGTGACATCATGTGTTTACTCTTGAACACTGCAAAGAATTAAACATTTCTGCTACAGCTAATAATAACAATAGTAATAATAATAATAATAATAATAATAATAATAATAATAATAATAATAATAAATATGATATAATTGAAGAAGGAAATTGTACAAAAATACGAGGGAGTGGTTGACACATCGTCAGTGTGGCTTTGTTTATGCTGGAGTGAACATTAGTCTTAGTGCTCTTCCAAACATTTCACAATAATTCATTGTGTTTGGTGCTTGTAGATTGAGTGTGACTGGAGTGGTAGAGGCAGTGATTGAGGCAATGGTATTTAATAACATACATGTTAATAATAATACATGTTATTAATAATATGTACTATTATTATTTATAACATGTTATTAAATACATACATGTTAATAATAATACATGTTATTAATAATAACATGTACTATTATTATTTATAACATATATGTTATTAAATACCACTGCCTCAACCGCTGAATTATTGTGAAATGTTTGGAAGAGCACGGAGACTAATCTTCACTCCAGCATAAACAATGTCACACTGACGATGTGTCAACCACTCCCTCGTATTTTTGTACAATTTCCTTCTTCAATTTTATCGTATTTATTATTATTATTATTATTATTATTATTATTATTATTATTATTATAATTATTATTATTATTATTATTATTATTATTATTACTATTGTTATTATTAGCAATAGCAGAAATGTTCGATTCTTTGCAGTGTTCAAGAGTAAACACATGATGTCACCGTCTAATACCTGTCCGAATAGCCATTCCAATATGCAGTCATGAATGGGTTTACATTACTTATTCTGTAGTTTAATAGCAAATAATGAACAAACAAAACACTCACCACGCTGAGTGGTGGGAGGGCTGGCTGCCAATTGCGGGGGTCGGTGGGAGGGTAGTAGGGACTCGCATTGGTGGCGGCAGTGGTGGAGTCAAGATAAGATTTCGCTCAGATTTTTAACCCCGGAGGGTTAGCCACCCAGGATAACCCAAGAAAGTCAGTGCGTCATCGAGAACTGTCTAACTTATTTCCATTGGGGTCCTTAATCTTGTCCCCCAGGATGCAACCCACACCAGTCGACTAACATACATGTTATTAACATACATGTTATTAAATAACATACGTTATTAAAGCATAACATGTATATATTTAGTACAATTTACGACATTTTCATGTATTTTATGATTATTCATGGTTCAACAAGTTAAGGAAGCAGTATTGTAATATATTTCCCTACAATATATTGGGGCACCAAACATTCACGGTTTTTCAACATTCGCGAGGCTCTTGATCCCCTAACCCTCGCGAATGTTGACGGAGACCTGTATATATATATATATATATATATATATATATATATATATATATATATATATATATATATATATATATATATATATATATATATATATATATATATATATATACATACATACATACATACATATATATACATATATATACATATATATACATATATATACATATATATATATATATATATATATATATATATAGATATATATGTGTGTATATATATATATATATATATATATAGATATATATGTGTATATATATATATATATATATATAGATATATATGTATATATATTTTTTTATTATTATTTTATTTATTATCACACTGGCCGATTCCCACCAAGGCAGGGTGGCCCGAAAAAGAAAAACTTTCACCATCATTCACTCCATCACTGTCTTGCCAGAAGGGTGCTTTACACTACAGTTTTTAAACTGCAACATTAACACCCCTCCTTCAGAGTGCAGGCACTGTACTTCCCATCTCCAGGACTCAAGTCCGGCCTGCCGGTTTCCCTGAATCCCTTCATAAATGTTACTTTGCTCACACTCCAACAGCACGTCAAGTATTAAAAACCATTTGTCTCCATTCACTCCTATCAAACACGCTCATGCATGCCTGCTGGAAGTCCAAGCCCCTCGCACACAAAACCTCCTTTACCCCCTCCCTCCAACCTTTCCTAGGTCGACCCCTACCCCGCCTTCCTTCCACTACAGACTGATACACTCTTGAAGTCATTCTGTTTCGCTCCATTCTCTCTACATGTCCGAACCACCTCAACAACCCTTCCTCAGCCCTCTGGACAACAGTTTTGGTAATCCCGCACCTCCTCCTAACTTCCAAACTACGAATTCTCTGCATTATATTCACACCACACATTGCCCTAAGACATGACATCTCCACTGCCTCCAGCCTTCTCCTCGCTGCAACATTCATCACCCACGCTTCACACCCATATAAGAGCGTTGGTAAAACTATACTCTCATACATTCCCCTCTTTGCCTCCAAGGACAAAGTTCTTTGTCTCCACAGACTCCTAAGTGCACCACTCACTCTTTTTCCCTCATCAATTCTATGATTCACCTCATCTTTCATAGACCCATCCGCTGACACGTCCACTCCCAAATATCTGAATACGTTCACCTCCTCCATACTCTCTCCCTCCAATCTGATATTCAATCTTTCATCACCTAATCTTTTTGTTATCCTCATAACCTTACTCTTTCCTGTATTCACCTTCAATTTTCTTCTTTTGCACACCCTACCAAATTCATCCACCAATCTCTGCAACTTCTCTTCAGAATCTCCCAAGAGCACAGTGTCATCAGCAAAGAGCAGCTGTGACAACTCCCACTTTGTGTGTGATTCTTTATCTTTTAACTCCACGCCTCTTGCCAAGACCCTCGCATTTACTTCTCTTACAACCCCATCTATAAATATATTAAACAACCACGGTGACATCACACATCCTTGTCTAAGGCCTACTTTTACTGGGAAAAAATTTCCCTCTTTCCTACATACTCTAACTTGAGCCTCACTATCCTCGTAAAAACTCTTCACTGCTTTCAGTAACCTACCTCCTACACCATACACTTGCAACATCTGCCACATTGCCCCCCTATCCACCCTGTCATACGCCTTTTCCAAATCCATAAATGCCACAAAGACCTCTTTAGCCTTATCTAAATACTGTTCACTTATATGTTTCACTGTAAACACCTGGTCCACACACCCCCTACCTTTCCTAAAGCCTCCTTGTTCATCTGCTATCCTATTCTCCGTCTTACTCTTAATTCTTTCAATTATAACTCTACCATACACTTTACCAGGTACACTCAACAGACTTATCCCCCTATAATTTTTGCACTCTCTTTTATCCCCTTTGCCTTTATACAAAGGAACTATGCATGCTCTCTGCCAATCCCTAGGTACCTTACCCTCTTCCATACATTTATTAAATAATTGCACCAACCACTCCAAAACTATATCCCCACCTGCTTTTAACATTTCTATCTTTATCCCATCAATCCCGGCTGCCTTACCCCCTTTCATTTTACCTACTGCCTCACGAACTTCCCCCACACTCACAACTGGCTCTTCCTCACTCCTACAAGATGTTATTCCTCCTTGCCCTATACACGAAATCACAGCTTCCCTATCTTCATCAACATTTAACAATTCCTCAAAATATTCCCTCCATCTTCCCAATACCTCTAACTCTCCATTTAATAACTCTCCTCTCCTATTTTTAACTGGCAAATCCATTTGTTCTCTAGGCTTTCTTAACTTGTTAATCTCACTCCAAAACTTTTTCTTATTTTCAACAAAATTTGTTGATAACATCTCACCCACTCTCTCATTTGCTCTCTTTTTACATTGCTTCACCACTCTCTTAACCTCTCTCTTTTTCTCCATATACTCTTCCCTCCTTGCATCACTTCTACTTAGTAAAAACTTCTCATATGCTAACTTTTTCTCCCTTACTACTCTCTTTACATCATCATTCCACCAATCGCTCCTCTTCCCTCCTGCACCCACTTTCCTGTAACCACAAACTTCTGCTGAACACTCTAACACTACATTTTTAATCCTACCCCATACCTCTTCGACCCCATTGCCTATGCTCTCATTTGCCCATTTATCCTCCAATAGCTGTTTATATCTTACCCTAACTGCCTCCTCTTTTAGTTTATAAACCTTCACCTCTCTCTTCCCTGATGCTTCTATTCTCCTTGTATCCCATCTACCTTTTGCTCTCAGTGTAGCTACAACTAGAAAGTGATCTGATATATCTGTGGCCCCTCTATAAACATGTACATCCTGAAGTCTACTCAGCAGTCTTTTATCTACCAATACATAATCCAACAAACTACTGTCATTTCGCCCTACATCATATCTTGTATACTTATTTATCCTCTTTTTCTTAAAATATGTATTACCTATAACTAAACCCCTTTCTATACAAAGTTCAATCAAAGGGCTCCCATTATCATTTACACCTGGCACCCCAAACTTACCTACCACACCCTCTCTAAAAGTTTCTCCTACTTTAGCATTCAGGTCCCCTACCACAATTACTCTCTCACTTGGTTCAAAGGCTCCTATACATTTACTTAACATCTCCCAAAATCTCTCTCTCTCCTCTGCATTCCTCTCTTCTCCAGGTGCATACACGCTTATTATGACCCACTTCTCGCATCCAACCTTTACTTTAATCCACATAATTCTTGAATTTACACATTCATATTCTCTTTTCTCCTTCCATAACTGATCATTTAACATTACTGCTACCCCTTCCTTTGCTCTAACTCTCTCAGATACTCCAGATTTAATCCCATTTATTTCCCCCCACTGAAACTCTCCTACCCCCTTCAGCTTTGTTTCGCTTAGAGCCAGGACATCCAACTTCTTTTCATTCATAACATCAGCAATCATCTGTTTCTTGTCATCCGCACTACATCCACGCACATTTAAGCAACCCAGTTTTATAAAGTTTTTCTTCTTCTCTTTTTTAGTAAATGTATACAGGAGAAGGGGTTACTAGCCCATTGCTCCCGGCATTTTAGTCGCCTCATACGACACGCATGGCTTACGGAGGAAAGATTCTTTTCCACTTCCCCATGGACAATAGAAGAAATAAAAAAGGACAAGAGCTATTTAGAAAAAGGAGAAAAAAATAGATGTATGTATATATATATATGCATGTGCGTGTCTGTGAAGTGTGACCAAAGTGTAAGTAGGAGTAGCAAGATATCCCTGTTATCTAGCGTGTTTATGAGACAGAAAAAGAAACCAGCAATCCTACCATCATGCAAAACAGTTACAGGTTTTTGTTTCACAGTCATCTGGCAGGACGGTAGTACTTCCCTGGGTGGTTGCTGTCTACCAACCTACTACTATATGTACATGTATATATATATATATATATATATATATATATATATATATATATATATATATATATATATATATATATATATGTATGTGTATATATATATATATATATATATATATATATATATATATATATATATATATATATATATATATATATATATATATATATATATATATATATATATATATATATATAGATATATATATGTAAAGGGGACAAAAGAGACTGTAAAAATTATAGAGGAATAAGCTTACTGAGTATACCAGGAAAAGTGTACGGTAGGGTTATAATTGAAAGAATTAGAGGTAAGACAGAATGTAGGATTGCGGATGAGCAAGGAGGTTTTAGAGTGGGTAGGGGATGTGTAGATCAGGTGTTTACATTGAAGCATATATGTGAACAGTATTTAGATAAAGATAGGGAAGTTTTTATTGCATTTATGGATTTAGAAAAGGCATATGATAGAGTGGATAGAGGAGCAATGTGGCAGATGTTGCAAGTATATGGAATAGGTGGTAAGTTATTAAATGCTGTAAAGAGTTTTTATGAGGATAGTGAGGCTCAGGTTAGGGTGTGTAGAAGAGAGGGAGACTACTTCCCGGTAAAAGTAGGTCTTAGACAGGGATGTGTAATGTCACCATGGTTGTTTAATATATTTATAGATGGGGTTGTAAAGGAAGTAAATGCTAGGGTGTTTGGGAGAGGGGTGGGATTAAATTATGGGGAATCAAATTCAAAATGGGAATTGACACAGTTACTTTTTGCTGATGATACTGTGCTTATGGGAGATTCTAAAGAAAAATTGCAAAGGTTAGTGGATGAGTTTGGGAATGTGTGTAAAGGTAGAAAGTTGAAAGTGAACATAGAAAAGCGTAAGGTGATGAGGGTGTCAAATGATTTAGATAAAGAAAAATTGGATATCAAATTGGGGAGGAGGAGTATGGAAGAAGTGAATGTTTTCAGATACTTGGGAGTTGACGTGTCGGCGGATGGATTTATGAAGGATGAGGTTAATCATAGAATTGATGAGGGAAAAAAGGTGAGTGGTGCGTTGAGGTATATGTGGAGTCAAAAAACGTTATCTATGGAGGCAAAGAAGGGAATGTATGAAAGTATAATAGTACCAACACTCTTATATGGGTGTGAAGCTTGGGTGGTAAATGCAGCAGCGAGGAGACGGTTGGAGGCAGTGGAGATGTCCTGTTTAAGGGCAATGTGTGGTGTAAATATTATGCAGAAAATTCGGAGTGTGGAAATTAGGAGAAGGTGTGGAGTTAATAAAAGTATTAGTCAGAGGGCAGAAGAGGGGTTGTTGAGGTGGTTTGGTCATTTAGAGAGAATGGATCAAAGTAGAATGACATGGAAAGCATATAAATCTATAGGGGAAGGAAGGCGGGGTAGGGGTCGTCCTCGAAAGGGTTGGAGAGAGGGGGTAAAGGAGGTTTTGTGGGTAAGGGGCTTGGACTTCCAGCAAGCGTGCGTGAGCGTGTTAGATAGGAGTGAATGGAGACGAATGGTACTTGGGACCTGACGATCTGTTGGAGTGTGAGCAGGGTAATGTTTAGTGAAGGGATTCAGGGAAACCGGTTATTTTCATATAGTCGGACTTGAGTCCTGGAAATGGGAAGTACAATGCCTGCACTTTAAAGGAGGGGTTTGGGATATTGGCAGTTTGGAGGGATATGTTGTGTATCTTTATATGTGTATGCTTCTAGACTGTTGTATTCTGAGCACCTCTGCAAAAACAGTGATAATGTGCGAGTGTGGTGAAAGTGTTGAATGATGATGAAAGTATTTTCTTTCTTTTTTGGGTCACCCTGCCTCGGTGGGAGACGGCCGACTTGTTGAAAAGAAAAAAAAAAATTATATATATATATATATATATATATATATATAATGTATATATATAATGTATATATATATACACACATATATATATATATATATATATTATTTACATATACACTGTATATACATATATATATACACATACATACATACATACATTGGACCCCCGCATACCGTTGGCATCACATAACGTTATATCCGCATACCGATACATTTTATCACCAAGATTTTGCCTCGTATACCGCTAAAAAAACCCGCTCAACGCTATTCATATGAAACGCATCTAATGTGCGGCCTGAGCCAGCCACACATGTTCCGCGGGTGGCATTGTTTACCAGCCAGCCTCCGCGGTAACATCCAAGCATACATTCGGAACATTTCGTATTACAGCGTTTTTTGGTGATTTTATCTGCAAAATAAGTGACCATGGGCCCCAAGAAAGCTTCTAGTGCCAACCCTACAGGAATAAGGGTGAGAATTACTATAGAGATGAAGAAAGAGATCATTGCTAAGTATGAAAGTGGAGTATGTGTCTCCGAGCTGGCCAGGTTGTATAGTAAACCCCAATCAACCATCGCTACTATTGTGTCCAAGAAAACGGCAATCAAGGAAGCTGTTCTTGCCAAAGGTTCAACTGTGTTTTCGAAACAGAGATCGCAAGTGATAGAAGATGTTGAGAAAGACTTATTGGTGTGGATAAACGACAAACAGATAGCAGGAGATAGCATCTCTCAAGCAATCATAAGTGAAAAGGCTAGGAAGTTGCATCAGGATTTAATTAAAAAAATGCCTGCAACTAGTGATGATGTGAGTGAATTTAAGGCCAGCAAAGGTTGGTTTGAGAGATTTAAGAAGCGTAGTGGCATACATAGTGTGATAAGGCATGGTGAGGCTGCCAGTTCAGACCACAAAGCAGCTGAAAAATATGTGCAGGAATTCAAGGAGTACATAGACAGTGAAGGACTGAAACCTGAACAAGTGTTCAATTGTGACGAAACAAGCCTGTTTTGGAAGAAAATGCCAAGCAGGACCTACATTACTCAGGAGGAAAAGGCACTCCCAGGACATAAGCCTATGAAAGACAGGCTTACTCTTCTCATGTGTGCCAATGCTAGTGGTGATTGCAAAGTGAAGCCTTTATTAGTGTATCACTCTGAAACTCCCAGAGCATTCAGGCAAAAGAATATCCTCAAGGCTAATTTGTGTGTGCTGTGGAGGGCAAACAGTAAGGCATGGGTCACTAGGGACTTTTTCTATGACTGGTTACACCAAGCATTTGCCTCCAATGTGAAAAATTACCTAACTGAAAAGAAATTAGACCTTAAGTGCCTCATGGTGTTAGACAATGCCCCTGGTCATCCTACAGACTTGGCAGAGCGATTTTGTGGGGACATGAGCTTCATTAAGGTGAAGTTTTTGCCTCCTAATACCACTCCTCTCCTGCAGCCCATGGACCAGCAGGTTATTGCAAACTTCAAAAAACTGTACACAAAAGCTCTGTTTGAAAGGTACTTTGTAGTGACCTCAGAAACTCAATTGACTCTAAGAGAGTTTTGGAGAGAGCACTTTAATATCCTCAATTGTGTAAACCTTATAGGTAAGGCTTGGGAGGGAGTGACTAAGAGGACCTTGAACTCTGCTTGGAAGAAACTGTGGCCAGAATGTGTAGACCAAAGGGATTTTGAAGGGTTTGAGGCTAACCCTGGGAATCCTATGCCAGTTGAGGAATCCATTGTGGCATTGGGAAAGTCCTTGGGGTTGGAGGTTACTGTGGATGATGTAGAAGAGTTGGTGGAGGAAGACAATGAAGAACTAACCACTGATGAGCTGCTAGATCATCTTCATCAGCATGAGGCCACACCTGAGGAAACTGCTTCGGAGGAGGGGAGAGAGAAATTGAAGAAGTTGCCTACTTCAAAGATTAAGGAAATCTGTGCAATGTGGCTTAAAGTGCAAACCTTCATGGATGAAAATCACCCTCAGACAGCTGTTGCAAGCTGTGCTGGTGACTATTACACTGACAATGTTGTAAACCACTTTAGGAAAGTCATAAAGGAACGAGAGGTACAGACCTCTATGGACAAATATGTTGTGCGACAGAAGTCCAGTGACTCTGAAGCTGGTCCTAGAGGCATTAAAAGAAGGGAAGTAACCCCGGAAAAGGACTTGACACCTCAAGTCTTAATGGAAGGGGATTCCCCTTCTAAACATTAAAAACTTCGACACTCTCCCCTCCTCCCATCCCATCAATCATCACCAGATCTTCAATAAAGGTAAGTGTCATGTAACTGTGCATGTCTTCTTCAGTTTGTGTGTATTAAAATTAATATTTCATGTGGTAAAAAAAATTTTTTTCCATACTTTTGGGTGTCAGGAACGGATTAATTTGATTTCCATTATTTCTGATGGGGAAAATTAATTCGCATAACGATAATTTCGCATAACATTGAGCTCTCAGGAACGGATTAATATCATTATGTGGGGGTCCACAGTATACAGTGGACCCTCGCCTAACGATATTAATCCGTTCCTGAGAGCTCATCGTTAGCCGAATTAATTTTCCCCATAAGAAATAATGGAAATCAAATTAATTCGTTCCTGACACCCCAAAGTATGAAAAAAATAATATTTACCACATGAAATGTAAACTTTTATACACCAAAAAGAAGAAGACATGCACAATTACTACTCTACTAAGTAAAGAATACATGACACTTACCTTTATTGAAGATCTGGTGATGATTGATGGGATGGGAGGAGGGGAGGTGCTGGAAGTTGTTATTGTTTGGAAGGGGAATCCCCTTCCATGAGGACTTGAGGTAGCAAGTCCTTTTCCGGGGTTACTTCCCTTCTTCTTTTAATGCCACTAGGACCAGCTTGAGAGTCACTGGACCTCTATTGCACAACAAATCTGTCCATAGAGCTCTGTACCTCACTAGTTGCAGGCATTTTTTTAAATCGTCATGCAACTGCCTTGCCTTTTCACATATGATCGCTTGAGAGATGCTATCTCCTGCTATCTGTTTTTCGTTTATCCACACAAATACCAGTCTCTCAACATCTTCTGTCACTTGCGATCTCTGTTTTGAAAACAAACTTGCACCTTTTGCAAGAACAGCTTCCTTGATTGCCATTTTGTTGGCTAAGATAGTAGCAATGGTTGATTAAGGCTTGGTATACAACCTGGCCAGCTCCGAGACACGCTCACCATTTTCGTAGTTTGCAATTATCTCTTTCTTAATTTCCATAGTAATTCTCACCATTTTTACCACAGGTTTGGGACTAGAAGCTCTTTTGGGGCCCAGGGTGACTTATTTTGCTGTTACAAGCACTAAAAACACTGGGATAATGTGAAATGTACAGAACGTATGCATAGATGCGACCGCACTGGCTGGCTTGTAAACACTGGCACCCACGGGGCAGCCGAGGCACACTCAGGCCACACGTGGGACGCGTCTCGGATGAATCACGTTGGACGAGTTTTTTATCGTTAGGCGGGGCAAAATTTTGCTGCTCAAAAACTTCGTTAGGTGGATTTAACGTTATGCGATGCGTTTGTTAGGCGAGGGTCCACTGTGTGTGTGTGTGTGTGTGTATTTTTTTTTTATTTATTTTAACAAGTTGGCCGTCTCCCACTCAAGCAGGGTGGCCCAAAAAGAAAGAAAATCCCCAAAATGAAAATACTTTCATCATTCAACACTTTCACCTCACTCACACATAATCACTGTTTTTGCAGAGGTGCTCAGAATACAACAGTTTAGAAGCATATATGCATAAAGATACACAACATATCTCTCCAAACTGCCAATATCCCAAACCCCTCCTCCCTCCTTTAAAGTGCAGGCATTGTACTTCCCATTTCCAGGACTCAGGTCCGGCTATATAAAAATAACTGGCTTCCCTGAATCCCTTCACTAAATATTACCCTGCTCACACTTCAACAGCTCGTCAGGTCCCAAATACCATTCACTCCTATCTAACACACTCATGCACGCTTGCTGGAAGTCCAAGCCCCTCGCCCACAAAACCTCCTTTACCCCCTCCCTCTAACTTTTTCGAGGACGACCCCTACCCCACCTTCCTTCCCCTACAGATTTATACGCTCTCCATGTCATTCTACTTTGATCCATTCTCTTTAAATGACCAAACCACATAAACAACCCCTCTTCAGCCCTCTGACTAATACTTTTATTAACTCTACACCTCCTAATTTCCACACTCCAAATTTTCTGCATAATATTTACACCACACATTGCCCTTAGACAGGAGATCTCCACTGCCTCCAACCGCCTCCTTGCTGCAGCATTTACAACCCAAGCTTCACACCCATATAAGAGTGTTGGTACTACTATACTTTCATACATTCCCTTCTTTGCATCCATAGATAATGTTTTTCTGTCTACATATACCTCAACGCATCACTCATTTTTTTCCTTCATCAATTCTGTGATTAGCCTCATCCTTCATAAATCCATCCGCTGACACGTCAACTCTCAAATATCTGAAAACATTCCCTTCTTCCATACTCCTCCTGTGTGGCTCTGGTGGCCTGGTGGTTAACGCTCTCGCTTCACACAGTGAGGGCCTGGGTTCGATTCCCAGCCAGAGTAGAAACATTGGACGTGTTTCTTTCCACCTGTTGTCTATGTTCCCCATCAGTAAAATGGGTACCTGGGTGTTAGTCGACTGGTGTGGGTCGCATCCTGGGACACTGACCTAAGGAGGCCTGGTCACAGACCGGGCCGCGGGAGCGTTGACCCCCGGAACTCTCTCCAGGTAAACTCCAGGTAAACTCCTCCTCCCCAATTTGATATCTAATATTTCTTTATCTAAATTATTTGATACCCTCATCACCTTACTCTTTTCTACGTTCACTTGCAACTTTCTACCTTTACACACACTCTCATATTCATCCACTAACCTTTGCAATTTTACTTCAGAATCTCCCATAAGCACATCATCATCAGCAAAAAGTAATTGCGTCAATTCCCATTTTGTATTTGATTCCCCATAATTTAATCCCACCCCTCTCCCGAACTCCCTAGCATTTACTTCTTGTACAACCCCATATATAAATATATTAAACAACCATGGTGACATTACACATCCCTGTCGAAAACCTACTTTTACCAGGATGTAGTCTCCCTCTCTTCTACACACCCTAACCTGAGCCTCACTATCCTCATAAAAACTCTTTAGAGCATTTAGTAACTTACCACCTATTCCATATACTTGCAACATCTGCCACATTGCTCCCCTATCCACTCTATCATATGCCTTTTCTAAATCCATAAATGCAATAAAAACTTCCCTACCTTTATCTAAATACTGCCGAGATCAGTAGTCACGTGTGGTAATATCTGTCCTGAGCTGTCTGGGTATTAGCGTGGGGTGTTACCAAGCACCATGGCTTGTTGTAGTGTTTTAGAATCTCAGCTTAAAGTGTTGAAGAAGGAGGTTCTACTTCTTCGGGAGGAAAATAGGAAGCTGAAGCTTAGCCTAGATGTGTTTGGGAGTGAGTATGAGATAGTGCTGGTAAGGAGGAAATGCTTACCACCAGTGAGAGTGGCAGCCGCTTTAAGTGGCAAGTGGTTCACAGTTCAGGAAGAAGGAAGATAAGGAGGGTTAATAAAGAAGATGTGAATGTAGGAAATTGATTATCTGTTCTCCAGGACGAGTGTACTTCAGTGGTTAGTGAGGTTAAAGGTACCTCTGACTCCCCTGCTAATCAAGGTAAGAATATTCTGATTGTGGGAGACTCTCAGGTATGATATATGGACCGTGCTTTTTGTAACAGATAGAAAAGTCAGACAGAGAGTGTGCCTCCCAGGAGCTGGTGTTGGTGACATAGTCAGCAGGTTGGATAATATTATGTCAGGTAATGGGAACAAGCCCATTATCTGTGTTTGTGCTGGTGGAAATGACATTGGGAAGGGCAGGAGACAGGAGCTACTAGATAAGTACAGGTCAGCCATAGAAGTAGTCAGGTCTAAGGGCGGGATCCCTATCATATGTAACATCTTGCCTAGAAGGGGAGTGGGCAATGAATGGATGTCTAGGGCAATTGGTATAAATTGCTGGCTAGATAAGTACTGCAAGGAACTTGCAATCCCATTCATTGATAACTTTGACAAATTCTATGGCAAACATGATATGTATGCAAGGGATGGGGTTTATCTCTCTGGGGTTGGAGTGGTTGCATTACCAATTTAATTGAGGGGGTCATTGATGACTTGCCTAGGACTTTAAACTGATAGACTATAGAGGTATGGGTGTTTGTGGGAAACAGTAAGGCTGCAGTATTATTGTTGGAAACAGCAGATATTACCAGAATACCTCAGGGATATGTTTAAAAGACAATATTCAATATAAAGTCCCTAATAAAGCAACTGATCAATAAGCAAAGAGAGATAGTAGAGGGCAACGAGTGACTAGCTCCCTTAAGGTTTACTATACAAATAGTAGGAATCTAAGAAATAAGATAGATGAGCTAAGATTACTCGCAAGTGCAGGTAATATAAATATTATTGCTATAATTGAGACCTGATTCAACTTGAAGGATAAAGAAATGCCTTCTGAATGCAGCATAAAGGGTTATAAACTATTCCACAATGATAGGGTCAACAGGAAGGGTGGTGGCATGGCAATGTAAGTTAGAGATAATTAAAATTGTCATGTTAGACATGATATAAGAATAGAAACATCGGACACGGAATCTGTTTGGCTACAGTTTCTCGAGGGGGATGAAAAATTAATTTTGGGTGTGATATATAGGCCCCCAAACCTTGATAGGGAGTGCAGTAAGCTGCTATGGGATGAAATTCATAAGGCATCTAGATATGAAAATGTTGTATTAATGGGGGATTTAAACTTGAGACAAATTGATTAGAACAATTTGACAGGAAATCTTGAGTCTAGTGACTCTTGATACAGTTCAGGATTGCTTTTTAAAACAGTTTGTGACAGAACCAACTGGAGGAAACAGTCTGCTTGACTTGGTTCTTGCCAACAAAGATTCACTAATTAATAATATTGAGGTTAATGATAAGCTTGAGGAAAGTGATCACAAATCACTTAGTTTCAATATATTATGGAATTACCCAGTAAACTGCAATCAAGTCTCTGTCCCAGACTTTCAATTGGCTGATTTCCTGGGACTGAAAAATTACCTGGGTGGGCTGAATTGGGATGTCCTGACTATGAGTCAGGTAGCTGGTGTTGGTTGCCAAATGACATTTTTCAGAGCATAGTTCTAGCTGCTCAGTTAACTTTTGTTCCGAGTAGGGAAATTAGATCTAACAAAAATGATCTCAAATGGATGAACAATAGATTAAAACATCTCATAGGTCAAAAGAAAGGCATATATAGGCGTATCAAAAGAGGGGAAGGGCAGTTATGAAATCAATATATTCAATTAAAGAGAGAAATAAAAAAAAGGAATAAGAAAAGCAAAAGGGATTATGAGGCTAAGGTCACAAGGGATTCAAAGACTAACCCAAAAGGGTTCTTTCAGGTATACAGAAGTAAGATTAGAGACAATAGGCCTGCTTAATTAAGAGTAGCTCAAGTCAGATCACTGACAGCAATAGGGATATGTGTGAAATTTTCAATTCTTACTTCCTCTCAGTCTTTACTCAGGAAGATACTAGCAAAATTACAGAAATAATAAATTGTGTAGAACAGGATGATGATAAACTATGTACGATTGCAGTAACTAGTGACATGGTCCTCAGACAAATAGAGAAATTAAAACCTAATAAATCCCCAGACCCTGATGAATTGTTTGCAAGGGTTTTAAAGGAATATAAAGAGGAACTTGCAAACCTTTGGCTAATCTTTTCAACATATCATTGCAAACTGGCAAAGTGCATGATAAGTGGAAAATGGCAAAATGTAATACCTATTTACAAGGGAGGTGACAGGTCCTTAGCTTCGAACTATAGACCAATAAGCCTTACTTCCATAGTGGGAAAATTTATGGAATCAGTAATTGCTGAGGCAATTAGTAGCCATCTTGATAGGCATAAATTGATAAATGAATCTCAACACGGTTTTACTAGAGGGCGTTCCTGTCTTACAAATTTACTAACTTTTTTCGCTAAGGTGTTTGAGGAGGTAGATCATGGTAATGAATGTGATAGTGTATATGGACTTCAGTAAGGCTTTTGATAGTTCCACATCAGAGACTTTTGAGGAAACTTAAGGCACATGGAATAGGAGGAGAAAGTTTTTCCTGGGTTGAGGCGTGGATGACAAATAGGCAGCAAAGAGTTTTCATAAATGAGGAGAAATCAGAATGGGGGCGCATCACAAGCGGTGCTTCACAGGGGTTAGTGTTGGGCCCCTTGTTGTTCACAATTTACATAAATGATATAGATGAAGGAATAAATAGTGACATGAGTAAATTTGCTGATGACACCAAAATAGGCTGTCCAATTCATTCTATTGAGGACATTAGTGCACTCCAGGATGATTTGAATAGAATGATCAGTGGTCGGAGAAGTGGCAGATGCAGTTTAATATAGACAAATGCAAAGTGCTAAATGTTGGACAGGACAATAACCATGCCACATATAAACTGAATAGTGTAGATCTTAATGCTACCGATTGCAAAAAGGATTTAGGAGTTCTGGTTAGCAGTAATCTGAAACCAAGACAACAGTGCATAAGTGTTCGCAATAAAGCTAACAGAATCCTTGGCTTCATATCTAGAAGTATAATAGAAGTCCTCAGGTTGTTCTTCAAATCTATATATCCTTGGTTAGGCCTCATTTAGATTATGCTGCACAGTTCTGGTCACCATATTACAGAATGGATATAAATGCACTGGAAAACGTATAGCGGAGGATGACAAAGTTGATCCCATGTATCAGAAATCTTCCCTATGAGGATAGACTGAGGGCCCTGAATCTGCACTCTCTAGAAAGGCATAGAATTAGGGGGGATATGATTGAGGTGTATAAATGGAAAACAGGAATAAAAAAAGGGGATGTAAACAACGTGCTGAAAATATTCAGCCAAGAGAGGACTCGCAGCAATGGCTTCAAGTTGGAAAAGATCAGATTCAGGAAGGATATAGGAAAGCACTGGTGTGGTAATAGAATTGTGGATGAGTGGAACAAACTCCCGAGTACCGTCATAGATGCTAAGACGTTGTGTAGAACCCCTTGTGTTGCAAAATTTCCAAAAAAAAAAAAAATATTTTTTTCTCATGAAATGATAGAGAATCTTTTCCCAATTGTAATGACACCAAAAGAATGAAATTTGATGGAAAACTGACGGAATTACACTTGCGATATTTACGAATTGGCGATTTCGCCCACTTTGAGCCCTATTTTCGGCTAATTCCGTTGTTCCAGTTGACCAAACTCATAGCTATTTCTTTAGAACTCCATCTTTTCTATCGATTGAATACAAGAAACTGCCCATTTACCGATTTCAACTACCCAATAACGTGGTCAAAATTTGCAATTTGGCCAGTTTCATGAAAATTAAAAAAATATGACAATTTCAAAATAGGGTTCAGAATGAACAATGCAGACATTCCTGGCTCTAAAATAAAATTTTCTTTGTTCATCAGTCATGTCTCCAGGCCCCTCTGATATTACTCTTGCTTTCTATTTTGAATTTTTATTCAAACAAAAAATAGAAGATTTACTGTTATGCAGACTACTGCAATATTGTAATAATTGTATAAATAATGTCAACCCATTCATGACTGCATACTAGAATGGCTACTTGGACATTTATTGGAAAATAACATCATTTGTTTACTTTTGAACATTGGCAAAAATCAAGCATTTCTCCTACTTTGAGCTCCATTTCAAGGTTCTTTTCATAGTAAAACCAATCAAAATCACCTCTTTTTCTATAACATGTTGTCCATTCTATTAAATGAGACCAATAAAATGAGAATACAACAATAAATACTATATGAAAATCGACCACAAAGTCAGCATTTTAATTAAAAAAAAAAAGGTTGGAGTTTTTTTCTCATTATGCACTGCGTGCTGCAGGTTTTTTTTATATGGTGCACACTGACCACAAAGACCCATTCTCTCACATGTGGGCCTACCAGCTTTCTCCTGCTTGATTTGAAGCCGCTAGAAATTATGAGTATATATACGTCAAAAACGGTGGCTCGTGAGATGTATATATACGACCAAAACAGTCAAAGGGTTAAAAATAGGTTGGATAAATACATGAGTGGGTGTGAGTTGGACCTGACTAGCTTGGGCTACCAGGTCTGGTGCCGTGCTCCTTCCTTAAGTGGAGGTGACCTGACTAGGTGGTCATTGTTCTAGGCTGGGGGTGTGGCATGGACCTGCTTTGCATGGGTCAGTAGGCCTGTTGCAGTGTTCCTTCTTAATGTTCTTATGTTCTTGATCTACACATCCCCTACCCACTCTAAAACCTCCTTGCTCATCTGCAATCCTACATTCTGTCTTGCCTCTAATTCTTTCAATAATAACCCTACTGTACACTTTTCCTGGTATACTCAGTAAACTTAATCCTCTATAATTTTTACAGTCTCTTTTGTCCCCCTTCCCTCTATATAAAGGGACTAATACATGCTTTCTGCCAATCCCTAGGTACCTTCCCCTCTTTCATACATTTATTAAACAAAAATACCAACCACTCCAACACTATCCCCCCTTGCTTTTAACATTTCTGTCATCCCATCAGTTCCAGCTGCTTTACCCCCCTTTCATTCTACGTGATGGCTCGCGTACTTCCCTCACACTCGCATCCTGTTCTTCTTCACTCCTAAAAGATGGCATACCTCCCTGGCCAGTGCATGGAATTATTGCCTCCCTTTCTTCATCGACATTTAAAAGTTCCTCAAAATATTCTTGCCATCTACCCAATACCTCCACCTCCCCATCTACTAACTCCCCTACACTGTTTTTAACTGACAAATCCATTCGTTCCCTAGGCTTTTTTAAATTGTTTAACTCACTTCAAAAATTTTTCTTATTTTCATTAAAATTTCTTGACAGTGCCTCTACCACTCTATCATTTGTTCTCCTTTTGCACTCTCTCACCACTCTCTTCACCTTTCTTTTACTCTCCATATACTCTACTCTTCTTATAACACTTCTGCTTTGTAAAACCTCTCATAAGCTACCTTTTTCTCTTTTATCACACCCTTTATTTCATCATTCCACCAATCACTCCTCTTTCCTCCTGCACCCACTCTCCTAAAACCACAAACTTCTGCCCCACATTCTAATACTGCATTTTTAAAACTATTCCAACCCTCTTCAACCCCCCATTACCAGCCCACCTGTCTGCTAATAGTTGCTATATCTCACCCTAACTTCCTCTTCCCTTAGTTTATACACTTTCACCTCCCTCTTCTTGTTGTTGCGATTTTCCTCTTGTCCCATCTACCTCTTAGTCTAACTGTAGCTACAACTAAATAATGATCTGATATATCAGTTGCCCCTCTCTAAACTTGTACATCCTGGAGCCTACCTATCAACCTTTTATCCACCTATACATAATCTAACAAACTACTTTCATTATGTGCTATATCATACCTTGTATATTTATTTATCTACTTTTTCATAAAATATACAGTGGAACCTCAAAAATCAAACTTAATCTGTTCCAGGAGCTAGTTCTAAATTCGAAAAGTCTGAAATTCAAAGCAATATTTCCCATAAGAAATAATGGAAATACAATTAATCTGTTCCAGAAACCCAAAAATATTCACACAAAAAATACATTTTTTAGAGATTAATTACGGTTTTACATACAACAAATACTATAGTTTTTAATTATGTATAGTAATACATATAAAATAACATTTTTACTTACCTTTATTGAAGATTGGTGATGGCATCTGGAAGATTTTTTTTTTTATATTTTATTTAAAGCAATGCAAATACAAGGTGGTATAAATACACAGAACAGATTAATACACAAGAATCCAACACAGTGACACCTCAACCAGGTGATAGCATCTGGAAGATAGGGAGGAGGAGAGAGGGAGTTGGGGTTAGTGTTTGGAAGGAGAATCCTCCTCCATGAGGACTTCAGGTAAAGCCCTCTCTGGGGTTACTTCCCTTCTCTGTCTTTTAATGCCACTAGGACCAGCTTGAGAGTTACTGGACCCCTGTCTCACAAAATAACTGTCCACAGTCCTCTGTTTCTGGCACCTCTTTAACATTTCCCTAAAATGGGACATGGTTCTGTCACTGAACTTGTTGCAAAGATGGCTCGTTTCAGCTTGCTCAGGGTGGTACTTCTGCACAAACATTTGGACATCATTCCACTTGGCACAAATCTCCTTAATCTTTGAAGAAGGCACCTCATCCACTCCCTATATTAACACCTTTCGCAACATCAGCTTCCTTGATTTGTTCTTTCTTTGACAGGATAGAACTGATGGTCGACTTGTTTTTCCCATACATCCTGGCAAGCTCAACAAGTCTCACACCACTCTCATACTTCTGTATTATTCCCTTCTTCACATCTGTGGTGTTTCTCACTTTCTTTACCACAGGGGTACCACTAGCAAGTTTCTTTGGGTCCATGGTAGCTTATTTCACAGTCCCACAAGCACTAAACACAACGAAATAATCGTAAAATGCGTGAATGAGAGCGCAGGTTAGTGTTCACTCAAGCATAAACAAAGTTAGACTGCTCACGGCGCCTGCGCGGGGATGTGGACAGAGCGGGCGGCAGACAGGTCCTGCACCTGGCGGTCCGAAAATAGGGGTGCGTTCAATAATAGGGACACAGTTTGTCCGAAAAAATGGTCCTATTTTCGAAACGTTCGATATGTGATACGTTCGATTTTTGAGGTTCCACTGGATTTATTTATTTATTTATTTATTTATTTTTTTTTTTTTAACAAGTCGGTTGTCTCCCACCGAGGCAGGGTAACCCAAAAAAAGAAAGAAAATCCCCAAAAAGAAAATACTTTCATCATCATTCAACACTTTCACCACACTCACACATTATCACTGTTTTTGCAGAGGTGCTCAGAATACAACAGTCTAGAAGCATACACATATAAAGATACACAACATATCCCTCCAAACTGCCAATATTTATTTATTTATTTTTAATTCTTCGACACTGAAAGCAAGTTTGTGAGCTGGGGTCTTGAGAGTGAAAGGGTTAATTAGGCAGTTTAACTGAAACTAGTATCTGAACTAGCAAGAAGTACAGTGGACCCCTGACTTACGATATTAATTCGTTCCAGAAGGCTGTTCGGGTGCCGTTACCGAATGAATTTGCTCCCATAAGGAATATTGTTAATTAGATTAGTCTGTTTCAGACCCCCAGAAATACACTTAAAAAAGCACTTACAAAAATGCACTTACATAATTGTTCGAGTTGGGAGCTGATCGTAAGTCGGGGGTCCACTGTATTTCTTTATACAGCTATGCTACTTGGTTCCACAGCCTTGCCAGCTTATACAATTTGCTAGTCCAACAAAGGTCACATAATAATTCTGACCCACTATTCATACACCTCCCTTGTTTTAAGGCACTATGGTTTATTTATTACTGTACTTAGGAAGAATGTTGCAGTATTGCCACCCCCAAAGTGGCAAATTTTGAAGTTTTTACTTGAACTGTAGAGATAATCTTTTAAAAATTTCATCCTAGCAAAGTTGTTTCAAATGCTTTGATCTTTCCCCGTGTAATTTTTCATGAGTCAATAAAGATTTATTAGATCTCATTCTTTCACAAAGTCATGGTGTTCTAACCCTTTGATTAATTCTTTAGGCAACTCACTTAACACTTCCATCTTTCTTAAGAGCCATAGCTAAGATATAAGGTCAGCAAAATAAGCTAAGAATCGCACAAAATGAAAGGATCACCATCAACTACAGTGTAAACAATAAAAGTGAGTGCTTGCTGCACACAACACTATCTGTGGCCACTCAGTAAACTTGTCTGGTGCTCATAGGAAAATATAGTGCCCTTGTTATTTTGTCTAGACCATCATTTCTCTGAAAATTAGTGGTCTGCTTATGGTTATTTCAGATAATCATGGGATGGCTAAGTGAGAAATTACATTATCCCTCTCCTGTATGGTGGAATCCTTAAATATCATGGTTCTCTTTCATAGAAAAAGAAGTATGTATTAAAATTAAGAAGTGGCCCTTATATATAAAGGAATTTCATTGTGTTAATATGAAAATAAAATGTTTCCCATTCTATAATCCTGAATAATTTTTGAACAAATTCATTCCATTCTCATTTCAGTGCACATCATTTTATATTTCATGTTATTATGTTCCTCCTTAATTTTTTTTTTAACCCTTAAACTGTCCAAACAAATTTACGTTCACATGTGTAGTGCTCCAAAAGTAGATCTATGTTTTTTTACATATTTTCAAATATAACAAAAAAAGTAGATCAGAGTTTTTTTTTACACATTTTCAAATGTAAAAAAAAAAAGAAAAGAAGATCTATGTTTTTTTACATGCTTTCAAATGTTGAAAAAACGTAGATCTACGTTTGGACAGTTTAAGGGTTAAATATCACAGAGGCTGTGAGGTCAGTTACAGGGAACTCAGGTATTCAGTGAGCCTACTTTCACAAAATCAACTTTTTTCTTTTACAGATCTAGTTCATTACCTTTGTAACTTGCTCAGCTATCAAAACTTTGGAGTCCAGTCCCTGAACCAATTATGTACCTCTGTAATCTTTTGACTACCGCCCACAGGATGGGTATGGGGTGCATAATAAACATATTAAACTAACTAACTTGAATTACATGTTAGAAGTTTATAATTATTATCCTTTATATAAAGTAAAATAGAATTCATTCTAGCAAAATAAAAATTTGGTTCTTGAGGACTCAAATAATGTAATAAGTATAGCCTTTAAGCAGGATAACACCAGGCTCTTGTGGTTATTAATTTTTTTTTTTTTTTTTTTTTTTTGCATGACAGTATTATGTTTTGATGTTTTTTTATAATTATTATGTGCTTTAAAGGTTGCTGCTCATGTGAGCTGTTGTAATTATCCTGCTGGGCGAGAACTAACTACCCTCTGGAGACAGAATAAAGACTCGCTGTTGTCGTTCATACATGCTGCTCACCAAGGTAATAAAACCACACACATTCTCACTTTCACACACATTGAACCAGTACTATTTAATCATTTTTTATGCTGTTACCCTCTTTTTAATTTTTTTTAACACTGGGCATCTCCCACTGAGGTAGGTTGACCAGAAAATGTAACACTTTCACCATCATTCACATTATCACTGTCTTGTCAGAGGCATGCAGATACAACAGTTCAGATGTCCCAACAAAAAACAAATATCATACCCCTTCTTTAGAGTGCTGGCACTGTATTTCCCACCTCCAGTACTCAAGTCTGTCTAACTGGTATTATTACTATAGTAATAATAATACACTGATCTCTTGAGTTATAATATTAATCCATTCCAGTATACTTATTGTACCTCAAAACTATTGTAACTGAAACCCCAGAATACATGGTTTCATGGTAATTCATTCCAAGATCCTAGAACTGCAACTTTTATTATATCTTAGACTTCAGTTGATAGTGTGGTGGTAAGACAGAGGGTGGAGAGGAGGTTACTGCTTGAAAGAAGCTCATCTAACCATTGCTTCTTGAAAAACTGTCCTGAGTTGTACGTTTCTGTTGTTTTCTTCTGAAGCTCTTAAAACAATGATTTTTTTTTTTATATATAACAAGTTGGCTGTCTCCCACCAAGGCAGGGTGACCCAAAAAGAAAGAAAATCCCCAAAAAGAAAATACTTTCATCATCATTCAACACTTTCACCTCACTCACACATAATCACTGTTTTTGCAGTGGCGCTAGGAATACAACAGTTTAGAAGCATATACATATAAAGATACACAACATATTCCTCCAAACTGCCAATATCCCAAACCCCTCCTCCCTCCTTTAAAGTGCAGGCATTGTACTTCCCATTTCCAGGACTCAAGTCCGGCTATATAAAAATAACCAGTTTCCCTGAATCCCTTCATTAAATATTACCCTGCTTACACTCCAACAGCTTGTCAGTTCCCAAATACCATTCGTCTCCATTCACTCCTATCTAACACGCTCATGCATGCTTGCTGGAAGTCCAAGCCCCTCGCCCACAAAACCTCCTTTACCCCCTCCCTCCAACCTTTTTGAGGACGACCCCTACCCCACCTTCCTTCCCCTACAGATTTATACACTCTTCGTGTTATTCTACTTTGATCCATTCTCTCTAAATGACCAAACCACCTCAACAACCCCTCTTCAGCCCTCTGACTGATGCTTTTCTTAACTCCACACCTTCTCCTAATTTCCACACTCCGAATTTTCTGCATAATATTTACACCACACATTGCCCTTAGATAGAACATCTCCACTGCCTCCAACCACCTCCTCGCTGCAGCATTTACAACCCAAGCTTCACACCCATATAGGAGTGTTGGTACCACTATATTTTCATACATTCTCTTCTTTTCCTCTATAGAAACGTTTTTTTGTCTCCACATGTACCTCAACGCACCACTCATCTTTTTTCCTTCATCAATTCTATGATTAACCTCATCCTTCATAAATCCATCCATGGACATGTCATCTCCCAGATATCTGAAAACATTCACTTCTTCCACACTCCTCCTCTCCAATTTGATATCCAATTTTTCTTTATCTAAATCATTTGATACCCTCATCACCTTACTCTTTTCTACGTTCGCTTTCAACTTTCTACCTTTACACACACATCCAAACTCGTCCACTGACCTTTGCAATTTTTCTTTAGAATCTCCCATAAGCACAGTATCATCAGCAAAAAACTGTGTCAATTCCCATTTTGTATTTGATTCCCCATAATTTAATCCCACAACTTTCCAGAACACTCTAGCATTTATTTCTTTTACAACCCCATCTATAAATGTATTAAACAACTATGATGATACTACACATCCCTGTCTAAGACCCATTTTTACTAGGAAGTAGGCTCCCTCTCTTCTACACACCCTAACCTGAGCCTCACTGTCCTCATAAAAACTCTTTACAGCATTTAGTAACTTACCTATTTCATATACTTGCAAAATCTGCCACATTGCTCCCCTATCTACTCTATCATATGCCTTTTCTAGATCCATAAATGCAATGAAAACTTCCCTACCTTTATCTAAATACTGTTCACATATATGCTTCAATGTAAAACACTTGATCTACAAATCCCCTACCCACTCTTTGGTTTTTCTTTTTGGGCCAAAACCTCCTTGCTCATCCCCTACCCACTCTAAAACCTCCTTGCTCATCCGCAGTCCTACATTCTGTCTTTCCTCTAATTCTTTCAATAATAACCCTACCATACACTTTTCCTGGTATACTCTGTAAAAATTATAGAGGAATTAGTTTACTGTCTCTTTTGTCCCCCTTCCCTTTATATAAAGGAACTATACGTGCTCTCTGCCAATCCCTAGGTGCCTTCCCCTCTTTCATACATTTATTAAAC
This sequence comes from Cherax quadricarinatus, assembly GCF_038502225.1. Lineage (NCBI taxonomy): Eukaryota > Metazoa > Arthropoda > Malacostraca > Decapoda > Parastacidae > Cherax > Cherax quadricarinatus. The sequence continues at coordinate 15,287,499 of NC_091297.1, read as the reverse complement.
AAAAATACCAACCACTCTAACACTATATCCCCCCCCCCCTGTTTTTAACATTTCTGTCATGATCCCATCAGTTCCAGCTGCTTTACCCCTCTTTCATTCTACGTAATGTCTCATGCACCTCCCCCACACTCTCATCCGGCTCTTCTTCACTCTTAAAAGATGGTATACCTCCCTGGCGAATGCATGAAATTACCGCCTCCCTTTCTTCGTTGACATTTAAAAGTTTCTCAAAATATTCCCGCCATCTACCCAATACCTCCATTTCCCCATCTACTAACTCCCCTACTCTGTTTTTAACTGACAAGTCCATTCATTCCCTAGGCTTTCTTAACTTGTTTATCTCACTCCAAAATTTTTTCTTATTTTCATTAAAAATTTTTGACAGTGCCTCTCCCACTCTATCATCTGCTCTCCCTTTGCACTCTCTCACCACTCTCTTCACCTTTCTTTTACTCTCCATATACTCTGCTCTTATTATAACACTTGTGCTCTGTAAAAACCTCTCATAAGCTACCATTTTCTCTTTTATCACACTTTTTACTTCATCATTCCACCAATTATTCCTCTTTCCTCCTGAACCCACCCTCCTATAACCACAAACTTCTGCCCCACATTCTAATACTGAATTTTTAAAACTATTCCAACCCTCTTCAACCCCCCCCCTTCCCCTACTACTCATACAGTGGACCCCCGCATACCGATTTTAATCCGTGCAAGAGGGCTCATTGGTATGCGAAATAATCAGTATGCGAATGAATTTTCCCCATAAGAAATAATGGAAATCAAATTAATCCGTGCAAGACACCCAAAAGTATGAAAAAAAAAATTTTACCACATGAAATATACATTTTCCTACACACAAATAGAAGGATACATGCACAATAGTAGAGTAGTACATGCACAGTATATATTGTGCATGTACTACTCTACTAAATGAAGAATAAATGACACTTACCTTTATTGAAGATGCAGCAATGACTGATGAGACACTGTGTCCTGGGAGTGCCTTTTCCTCCTGAGTACTGTAGGTCCTGTTTGGCATTTTCTTCCAGAACAGGCCTTATCACACTGTGTATGTCACTACGATTCTTAAATCTCTCAAACCAACCTTTGCTGGCTTTAAATTCACCAATATGAGCACTAGTTCCAGGCATTTTTCCCTGTTCACCTGGGTGTTAGTCGACTGGTGTGGGTTGCATCCTGGGAGACAAGATTAAGGACCCCAATGGAAATAAGTTAGACAGTCTTCAATGACACTGACTTTTTTGGGTTATCCTGGGTGGAAAATCCTCTGGGGTTAATTGTTTCTTGGTATATTCTCAATAAGCCACACCAACAACAGTGCTACAGCAGCAGCAGACGATGCTACAGCAGCAGCAGACGATGCTACAGCAGCAGCAGCAGCAGACGATGCTACAGCAGCAGCAGACGATGCTACAGTAGCAGCAGACGATGCTACAGCAGCAGCAGCAGCTGACAGTGCTACAGCAGCAGCAGACGATGCTACAGCAGCAGCAGACGATGCTACAGCAGCAGCAGCAGCAGCTGACAGTGCAGCAGCAGCAGCAGCTGTACCACCAATAGTAGCGATGGTTGATTGGGGTTCATTATACAACCTGGCCAGCTCGGAGACACGCACTCCACTTTCATACTTATCAATGATCTTTTTCTTCATCTCTATAGTAATTCTCACCCTTATTGCTGTAGGGTTGGCACTAGAAGCTTTCTTGGGGCCCATGGTCACTTATTTTCCTGATAAAATCACCAAAAACATTGTAATAATACGAAATGTTACGATTGTATGCTTGGATGCTACCGCGGAGGCTGGCTGGTAAACAATGCCACCGGCGGAACATGTGAGGCTGGCTAAGGCGCACATTGGACGCGTCTCGGACTAACAGCGGTGAGCGGGTTTTTGAGCGGTATGCGAGGCAAAATTTTTGCGATTAAAGTGAGCGGTATGAGGAATAAACGGTATGTGATGCCAACGGTATGCGGGGGTCCACTGTACTTGCACTAGCCCACCTTTCTACCAATAATTGCTTGTATCTCACCCTAACTTCCTCCTCCCTTAGTTTATACACTTTCGCCTCTCTCTCACTTGTTGTTGCGATTTTCCTCTTGTCCCATCTACCTCTTACTCTAACTGTAGCTACAACTAAATAATGATCCGATATATCAGTTGCCTTTCTATAAACATGTACATCCTGGAGCCAACCCGTCAACCTTTTATCCACCAATACATAATCTAACAAACTACTTTCATTACGTGCTATATCATACCTTGTATATTTATTTATCCTCTTTTTCATAAAATATGTATTAATTACAAAACCTCTTTCTACACATAGCTCAGTTACAGGCTCCTCATTTTCATTTACCCCTGGCACCCCAAATTTACCTACTACTCCCTCCACAACATTTTTACCCACTTTAGTATTGAAATCCCCAACCACAAAAAAACATTATCTTCAAAAATTCAGGAAGTGTGTTAAATTTTTCATTGTCTGGGTGCTTTCTTGTGATTCTTTTCATACCTTTCCATTGTGTAAACAACAACTGAATTTCTGCAGCTATTATTCTGTGGTCATCTTCCTCCACTTTTTCCTCTCCACTGTCCTTCTCATTCATCTTCCATTCTTTGAGCTCCTCTGTTGTCACTTACTGTCTGTGTTCCTGAATTAACTCCTCTACATCCTCGTCATCAACCTCCAGCCCCTTTGCCTCATCAAAAGTGACAGTCTCCTCCTGGTGTACATCCTCCTCAGCCTCAAATCCTTGAAAGTCATGAGTGAGCAAAGGCCACGAGTGTTTCCAGGCGGCATTGAGACACCGAGTGGAAACTTCTTTCCAAAAATTCACCATAAGCTTCACACATTCTAAGATATTACAACTTAGTCTTTCAGAATTCCTTGAGCTCATGGCTCTGTCTCCAGAAGTCTCTGTAATGCACTTGGCAAACATCTTGGTAAACTTTCTGGAAATTTACAGTCACTTGCTGGTATATAGGCTGAATCAGGGGAGTGGTATTATATCTCAAATTTTTTATTGTAACTCAGAACTAAATTTCTCGAGGGTAAATTGTAGCACAAAATTATTGTAAATCAGGGACCACTGTAGTAATAAAGTTATCCATGGAAGCAAAAAGGGAAGTGTATAAGAGTATAGTGGTACCCACTCTTATATGGGTGTGAAGAATGGATTGTGAATGTTGCAACAAGGAGGAGGAGGCTGTAGGCAATGGAGATGTCATGTCTAAGGGTAATGTGTGGAGATTAGGAGGAAGTGCAGGGTTACTAAAAATATAATCCAGAGGGCTGAGGAGGGGTTGTTGAGGTGTTATAGGCATTTAGAGAGGATGGGGCAAAATTGGATGACTTGGAGGGTGTATAAATCTGTAGTGGAGGGAAGGCAGGGTAAGGGTCACCCTAGGAAAAGTTGAAGGGAGGGTAAAGGAGGTTTTATGTAAAAGGGGCTTGGACATCCAGCAGGTGCATGTAAGCATCTTAGATAGGAGTGGAGGCAAATGATTTTTGGGTCTTTACAAGGTGTTGGAGTGTGAGCAAGGTAACATTTTGGAAAGAGATTCAGGAAAACCAGTTAGCCAAACTTGAGTCTTTGAGGTGGGAAGTACAGTGCCTGCACTCTGAAGGAGATATGGGAATAATTGCAGTTTGGAGGGGCATCTGAACTGTAGTATCATCACGCTTCTGGCAAGACAGGGGTAGAATGAATAATGTTGAAAGTTTTTCTTCTTTTTCGGGTCACCCTACCTAGGTGAGAGATGGCTGGTGTATTAAAAATATGTATAATAATAGTGATAATATACAGTGCTGCTAGTTAGTGAAGTAGGCAATATGTCTTTTTTTTTTAATTATTATTTATTAAATACACCTCTAGGATTCAAGTATGGCTGACTGGTTTCCCTGAATCCCTTCACAAATGCTACTTTATTCACACTTGAGCAGCATGTCAATATATAAAAATCACTTGCTGCCACTCCTCTTATATGGGTGTGAAGCATGGGTTGTAAATGCTGCAGTGAGGAGGCGGCTGGAGGCAGTGGAGATGTCGTGTCTAAGGGCAGTATGTGTGATGTAAATATTATGCAGAGAATTTGTAGTGTAGAAATTAGGAGGAGGTGTGGAGTTACTAAAAGTATTAGCCAGAGGGCTGAAGAGGGGCTGTTGAGGTGGTTTGGTCATTTAGAGAGAATGGAACAAAGTAGAATGACTTGGAGAGTGTATAAATCTGTAGGAGAAGGAAGGCAGGGTAGGGGTCATCCCTGAAAAGGTTGGAGGGAGGGGGTAAAGGAGGTTTTGTAAGTGAGGGGCTTGGACTTACAGCAAGTCAGCATGAGCATTTTAGATAGTGAATGGAGATGAATGGTTTTTGCGACTTGATGTGCTGTTGGAGTGTGAGCAGGGTAATATTTTGTGAAGGGATTCAGGGGAAACCAGTTAGCTGGACTTGAGTCCTGGAAATGGGAAGTACATTAATACAATTCCTTCACTTTAAAGGAGTGGTTTGGGATATTGGCAGTTTAGAGGGATGTCTAAACTGTCTTGTCTGAGTGCCTCTTCAAAGACAATGATTATGTATGAGTGATGGTGAAAGTGTTGAATGATTCTGAAAGTTTTTACTTTCATTTGGGGTTTTTCTTTCTTTTTGGGTCATCCTGCCTTGGTGAGAAACGGCCGTGTTAAAAAAAAAAAAATGTACACCTTTAGAAAGCAAGAAAAACCTTGCAAAATTATAGAATTTTTTTATTTTTTATTATCACACTGGCCGATTCCCACCAAGGCAGGGTGGCCCGAAAAAGAAAAACTTTCACCATCATTCACTCCATCACTGTCTTGCCAGAAGGGTGCTTTACACTACAGTTTTTAAACTACAACATTAACACCCCTCCTTCAGAGTGCAGGCACTGTACTTCCCATCTCCAGGACTCAAGTCCGGCCTGCCGGTTTCCCTGAACCCCTTCATAAATGTTACTTTGCTCACACTCCAACAGCACGTCAAGTATTAAAAACCATTTGTCTCCATTCACTCCTATCAAACACGCTCATGCATACCTGCTGGAAGTCCAAGCCCCTCGCACACAAAACCTCCTTTACCCCCTCTCTCCAACCTTTCCTAGGCCGACCCCTACCCCGCCTTCCTTCCACTACAGACTGATACACTCTTGAAGTCATTCTGTTTCGCTCCATTCTCTCTACATGTCCGAACCACCTCAACAACCCTTCCTCAGCCCTCTGGACAACAGTTTTGGTAATCCCGCACCTCCTCCTAACTTCCAAACTACGAATTCTCTGCATTATATTCACACCACACATTGCCCTCAGACATGACATCTCCACTGCCTCCAGCCTTCTCCTCGCTGCAACATTCATCACCCATGCTTCACACCCATATAAGAGCGTTGGTAAAACTATACTCTCATACATTCCCCTCTTTGCCTCCAAGGACAAAGTTCTTTGTCTCCACAGACTCCTAAGTGCACCACTCACTCTTTTTCCCTCATCAATTCTATGATTCACCTCATCTTTCATAGACCCATCCGCTGACACGTCCACTCCCAAATATCTGAATACATTCACCTCCTCCATACTCTCTCCCTCCAATCTGATATTCAATCTTTCATCACCTAATCTTTTTGTTATCCTCATAACCTTACTCTTTCCTGTATTCACCTTTAATTTTCTTCTTTTGCACACCCTACCAAATTCATCCACCAATCTCTGCAACTTCTCTTCAGAATCTCCCAAGAGCACAGTGTCATCAGCAAAGAGCAGCTGTGACAACTCCCACTTTGTGTGTGATTCTTTATCTTTTAACTCCACACCTCTTGTCAAGACCCTCGCATTTACTTCTCTTACAACCCCATCTATAAATATATTAAACAACCACGGTGACATCACACATCCTTGTCTAAGGCCTACTTTTACTGGGAAATAATTTCCCTCTTTCCTACATACTCTAACTTGAGCCTCACTATCCTCGTAAAAACTCTTCACTGCTTTCAGTAACCTACCTCCTACACCATACACTTGCAACATCTGCCACATTGCCCCCCTATCCACCCTGTCATACGCCTTTTCCAAATCCATAAATGCCACAAAGACCTCTTTAGCCTTATCTAAATACTGTTCACTTATATGTTTCACTGTAAACACCTGGTCCACACACCCCCTACCTTTCCTAAAGCCTCCTTGTTCATCTGCTATCCTATTCTCCGTCTTAATTATAGAATTGTAGAGGGGAAAGAATAATGGCAGCGAGAAGAGACTTGTAGTCCTGTAAAGGTAATCAAGTTGCAATGCTACCATAAGTTGTAGAAAAATCCTCCCATGGTAGTACTGTGCAGCACTTCCATGAGTTAGCTCACTTTTCCTGCTATAATATTGCTATTGTAAAATGTATTTTTGTTGATGTCTTTCTTACATTAACAGGTGTGGCTGGGCAGGTGATAAATGAAGATGGTCAGCCAGTGCCATCAGCAAAGGTGTATGTGGATAGTAATGTGGTGGAACTGAAGGAAGAAGCTACGTTCAGGAAGTTACTACCCACTGGTGCTCACACCCTTAAGGTATGTGGATAGTAATGTGGTGGAACTGAAGGAAGAAGCTACCTTTAGGAAGTTACTACCCACTGGTGCTCACACCCTCAAAGTATGTGGATAGTAATGTGGTGGAACTGAAGGAAGAAGCCATATTTAACCCTTTCAGGGTCCGGACCCCTGATCTGAAACTTGTTCATGGGATGTCCAAGAATTTAAAAAAAAAAATTATTTTTTCTTATGAAATAGTAGAGAATCTCTTTCCAAAGGTAATAAAACAAAAATTATGAAAATTTTTTGAAAATTGACAAAATTACGCTTAGCAAATTTTGCTGTGTCAGCGATATTAATGCATTAGTGATTTCGAGTCCTATTTTAGGCCAATAGCATTGTTCCAATCAACCAAATTATTAGCTATTTCACTAGTATGCCTTTTATTTTATTGATTGAGCACAAGAAACTGCCCAATCAACTATTTGAGCTACTTAATACAGTGATCAGAATCTGGTGATTTGACCAATTTCACACAAATTCAAAGTATTCCATTTTCAAAATAGGGTCACCATTACCACTTTATTTCAGTCCTGTGTATATTCTATGTTATATTTCATTTTTATCCACACTGCTGCCAAAAAAGGGGTAATTATACCTTCAGATTGTAATTATACTTTGATATTTGCAGGTAATCTCCAATGACTTGGAAAACAAGACTCTGAACTTTGTTGTTGAAGCTCATAAAGAAACACCAGCAAGTGTTACAATGGATTCATTGAAAGACTCCAGTATTATGTACCATTCCTACTATGGAACAGAAGACAAGATTCGCAAACTCAGTTCTAACTACTCCAAAATATCATATCTTTACAGGTAGAGTTTTTTTTTTTTTTTTTGTGACATGGCTGTTTCCCACCGAGTCAGGGTGAGATTCAAAAAGAAAGAAAAGCCCAAAAAGAAAGAAAAAACTTTCATCATCATTCAACACTTTCACCATCATTCATACTTAATCACTGTCCTTGCAGAGGTGTTCAGATATGACAACTTAGACATCCCTTCACACTGCAATATCCCCAACCCCTCCTTTAATGTGCAAGCATTGTAGTTCCCATTTCCAGGACTCAAGTCTGGCTAACCGGTTTCCCTGAATCCCTTCACAAAATATTACCCTGCTCACATTCCAACAGCTCGTCAGGTCCCAAAAACCATTCGTCTCCATTCACTCCTATATAACATGTTCACGCATGCTTGCTGGAAGTCCAAGCCCCTTGCCCACCAAACTTCCTTTACATGCTTACATGTAGTTGCAGAGGTCGAATCCTAGCTCCTGGCCCCACCTCTCAACTTGCTGCTTTCCAGATTCCATTTCTCCTAGCCTCAGGGCCCTATCATACCTATTTTTACAACTATGTATTGAATCTGCCTCTACCTCTTTGTTGAGGTTATTCCACTTTCTGACCACCCTGAGGCTGAAGAAATACTTCCTGAAATCCCTGTGACTCATGTGTCTTTAATTTTCAACTGTGCCCTCAAATACCTGTTTTCTGCCTCTCAGACACCCTGTCCCTGTTTGCTTTATCAATTCATGAATAATTTGTATCTTACATGTTTTCCTTAGGCCTGTTCTCTTAGGTCATTAGGTTCAATTCCTTTTACCTCATTTCCTCATTCCTTTGTAGCTCATACCCCTTAGTTTTGGAACTAATCTTGCTGCATACTTCTTTAGCTTCTTAACCTTTTTCCATTGATGTGGGTTCTATACTTCTGCTATGTAATCCAAGATGGGTCTGACATATGTTTGTAAGGCACCTGAAATGACTCTTTGTTGAGCGTTGATGAGTCTTGAGCCTTTTACATATACACAGTACACAATATGGTGTTGCAGTATGTGCACTTTTCCCTGTTACTAATAAGAGGGAGTTAGGCATACCATAACCCATTCCAGGGTCAGAATGCCAGTGAAACTCTCCTCTCATTTCTTCTTCTCCCATCTGCAATAATGCCATTCCATTATTCTTTCTCCCTTTTATAATAATTTTGAATTTATTTTTTAATTTTTTTATAGCTGAATGGATTTGTGCTTTACAGCTCAGATAAGATTAGCATACTATTGGTAAATAAATTTTTATTTTCCTTTTACAGCATAGGACGCAGTGCCCAGAGTCGACAGATTATGGCTTTAGAAATTGATGTAACTCAGGGAACAGAACCTCAAGGAATAGAGCAGTCAAATTTACCATCAGTTGCTGTGATTGGAGGTCTTGGCAAAAGTGACAGAGGTGGCAAAGAATTAGTTCTTGAACTAGCTAAGTAAGTATAGAAAATTATTATTGGATAGTACGGAGATTCCCACAAGTGCACCTCCAGTTTGGGTTTTTATTCTGCAGTCTCAAAAATGTAATCAAATATTCATACAGCACATTACATTACAAGTACAGAAAATAATTAGAAGGGAAAGGTAGACAGAATTATGGGAAGGAAATAGAGCCATATATTTTTAATAAGTTAATAGAACAGGCAAAATTAGTATGGTAGAATAGGTTATCTTGGAGGCTTTTTTTTTTTCTGGAGTTAAAAAAATACTTGAAAGATGTAGAATATTTAGTACTGAATTATTACATATTGCATACTTTTTAGTATAAGTAAGTTTTGGTTTTCACTGCCTTGGATGGAAGCATTGGTATCCAGTACTGTATCATCCTGCAACTTGTTTCTTATAATTATAGAGTATAATGGTGTAATTAATACTGTTTTATTGTTGGTTACTTTGTTTTTTTCAGATATTTGCTCTCACGTTATGGTCATGATGCAGCAGTCAATAAAATCTTAAAAAATACTAAGGTTCATTTGGTACCAACGTTGAATCCAGATAGCACTGCAGACATTTCAGAATCTTCAAAGCAAGACAAAGGAACAGAATGTGATATGAAAATAAATACCAAAAATTCCAATGGCATAGAACTAGACACACATTTCATTGTGAAAGGTAAGTTGAAGGGCAGTAGGTTACCATAAATAATAATCTTTCTGTATTAGGTTGAATAGTGCAAAACATCTAAAAAAAAAAAAAAAATTATCTCCTGAAATATTTTGATTACTAGAATAATTCTGTGCCTATACCTGAATAATGAATGGAGATGCTGTGGTGCGGAGTCATTGGAATTGTGAGGTTTGCATTTTAAGAAAAACAGCTAGAGCATGAATGATGGTGAATGTTTCCTTCTTTGGGAATTGACAGATTTGTTAAGAAAGTCTCATAATTATCTTAACATTAAAAATGAAAAAAAATGCTCTCTGAGATTTTATGGAGGAAGAGGATTTATATATATTTTTCCTCTCCCCCAGGATCTCGTTTATCTTTGGAAGAAAGAAGGGAACTTTGTATTTGTGACTGTTTATGTTAAGGTTAGCAGTCAAAGAATAAATCAAGAAAAACTTGTAAATTATTAAACCTGTAATTATTAAACCTTCCATAATTAATTTTTCTTCAATAATTGGCATTCTTGTTGCTTTGAAACCTTTTTAGGTTTTAAATACTATTTTAATAATCACATATTCAGGATCAAAACATAATGATATTTTCTAGGTATGGAAGTGGAAGATTCTTCTCCACCTGAGGTGTCTGCAGTACGCAAGTGGATGACTGATCACAAGTTCACTTTGGCTCTTATACTGAGGGGAGGTGCTCAGGGAGTTGCTGTCCCATATTCTGCTCTTCATGAAACATTCCTTTCTCCTGATGCTCAGGTATATATCCTTTATATCACAGTTATAAATGGGAAACATCATAGATATGACAGGTGGCAAAATATCTATTGAGTGAATGATAGTGATTTTTTTTTTTTCCAATGAACCAGCCATATACGTCCTTCAAATCAGTGTTCCTTGGTGTGAAGCTGCCAGTGTGGTAAACAATGCTGCTGTTGGCCACGGGACCAATTTCATTCAGAATTCATTGAGTTTAGTCCCAGTAAAGAAAGTAAGGGAGACCAAAAAATTATGCTTTGGGCTTGAGTTTCCCAACTACTGAAGCGATGCAGGAGGCTGGATTTTCCACAGCTTTGTTTTCCAGCTGATCTTGGTTTCATGGCCTCTGGACTAACCATGATGCTGCCCAAGATAACTGTGGTTGGTCTTTTGCATTTTTGTTCAGATGATGAAATTGTTGATGGTATTGCCAAAAACTTTCAATATTGTCAGGTTCCTCAAAACCCATGAAGGAAGAATTATTGAACATTCAATCAATAAGAAGTAAAATCATGCATGTTAATGAAGTTTTAAATGAGCTTTCTCTTGATAATTTATGTGTGACAAAAAACATGTTGGAGTCTGGTACAGCAGAGGCTGCAGCTGCTCTCCAAGGTCCTTTTTTTTTTTTTTATATTCCCAGGTCAGTTGTTGCACATAGTGATGTAGTTGCAGTCAGTTGTTGCACAGTGGTGTAGTTGCAGTCAGTTGTTGCACAGAGTGGTGTAGTTACAGTCAGTTGTTGCACAGAGTGGTGTAGTTGCAGTCAGTTGTTGCACAGACTAACTGTTACTTTCAGTCAGTTATTCTTCATTTCTGCCAAATGTTCATCATATACCAGTTGGTCAGCCATTTGAGTCATTTGAGATTTTGAAAGGAGCAGGAAATTGTCTTCAACAGTTTGAGACTGATAATTGTGTATCGTCATGGCACTGATGACACATTCCTTATTTCTTGATTAATTTAGTTTTCTTATTGACTCTTTTGCAAAGAAGAGTGATAATCTTGTGTGGTGGCTACCTACTGAATTGATTGTTCTCAACACAAACATATTCATGTGAGTTTTTAGAACTAATAGATCTGAATAATTTTTAAAAAATGTGTTATAACCCACCCACATCATGGCATATATTGTGCTATTTTTTTTCTGTCTAGTGCTAATTTTCACTGTCAAAAGCCCAAAAAATCAAAAGTGCTCAGTTTTGGCATTTAAAAAAAAAAAAATTCTTTGAAATGATAGAGAAACTTTTTCTGAAGATGGACACCAAAAATACAAAATTTGATGAAAGCTTATGGAATTATGCTGGTGCAAAGTTAGTGGTCTGGGCATAATTGACCCATTGGCAATTTCGCCCACTTTGAGTCCTATTTTAAGCCAATTCCATTGCTCATTTCAACCAAATTCTTGGCTGTTTTGCTTTCATTGTATTGACTGAACACAAGAAACTTCCCAACTATCAGAACTATCTTATAAAGTTTATAAAAGTCAATAGTTTAGACAGTTTTACACAAAATTAAAAAAAATCCTGGACTGTAGACAGTCCAGTCACTAAATCAGTATTTTCTCTGTTTATAAATCACGTCCTCAGGCTTCTCTTATGTTGCACTTGCCCTCCATTTTTTAATTTATCGCACAAAAAATTGAAGATTTATCCTATTTCTTGGATAATAAATAACCAGGAATGATTGGTCATTGCTTAGAGCATCCCAATAATTAAATCACACTTGGTAAAAACCCATAAAACAGACTGTGGGAGGAGGGGAAGGCATAGGAGGAGCCTTACCCATCCTTGGGAAAATCATCAAAAATCTATTTCCATTATTTTGAGCCTGATTTCAAGCTACTTTCAGTCCTGAAAGCAACTAATATCTCTGTTTCAGCAACATATTTTCCATTCTGTCATAAAGTAACAAGAAACATATGCATATACATGCATTTGTTTTTTCTCTAATTGTTATTTGCAATTGTTTGCTTGCTGAATTTGCCTAACTGCTACGTCCCTACTTGTACGAGTTGCACTGGCTCCTTACCAAGGCAAGAGTTGAATTTAACCCTTTGAGTTGCTGTCATTTAACTACATCATTGAGGCCAGGGTCCCTGGCATAGCTCTACTTCATGAGCTCATCTCACTCAGATTTTCTGTGAGTGGTAAATTTTGGCCTAGATATGAACGTATTCAGATATTTGGGAGTGGACGTGTCAGCGGATGGGTCTATGAAAGATGAGGTGAATCATAGAATTGATGAGGGAAAAAGAGTGAGTGGTGCACTTAGGAGTCTGTGGAGACAAAGAACTTTGTCCTTGGAGGCAAAGAGGGGAATGTATGAGAGTATAGTTTTACCAACGCTCTTATATGGGTGTGAAGCGTGGGTGATGAATGTTGCAGCGAGGAGAAGGCTGGAGGCAGTGGAGATGTCATGTCTGAGGGCAATGTGTGGTGTGAATATAATGCAGAGAATTCGTAGTTTGGAAGTTAGGAGGAGGTGCGGGATTACCAAAACTGTTGTCCAGAGGGCTGAGGAAGGGTTGTTGAGGTGGTTCGGACATGTAGAGAGAATGGAGCGAAACAGAATGACTTCAAGAGTGTATCAGTCTGTAGTGGAAGGAAGGCGGGGTAGGGGTCGGCCTAGGAAGGGTTGGAGGGAGGGGGTAAAGGAGGTTTTGTGTGCGAGGGGCTTGGACTTCCAGCAGGCATGCGTGAGCGTGTTTGATAGGAGTGAATGGAGACAAATGGTTTTTAATACTTGACGTGCTGTTGGAGTGTGAGCAAAGTAACATTTATGAAGGGATTCAGGGAAACCGGCAGGCCGGACTTGAGTCCTGGAGATGGGAAGTACAGTGCCTGCACTCTGAAGGAGGGGTGTTAATGTTGCAGTTTAAAAGCTGTAGTGTAAAGCACCCTTCTGGCAAGACAGTGATGGAGCGAATGATGGTGAAAGTTTTTCTTTTTCGGGCCACCCTGCCTTGGTGGGAATCGGCCAGTGTGATAATAAAAAAAAAAAAAAAAAAAAAAAAAATGAAAGAATAGTCCTGTGTGGTGAGTATGCACATTTTAAAATAAATCCTGCCTCTCTCAGTGCAGGATGGGAAAAGCAAGACTGTAAACTTGTCTTTGGTTTAACCCTTTGACTGTTTTGGTCGTATATATACGTCTTATGTGCCACTGTTTCGGATGTATTAATACGCGTGAATTCTAGCGGCTTCAAATCAAGCAGGAGAAAGCTGGTAGGCCCTCATGTGAGAGAATGGGTCTGTGTGGTCAGTGAGCACCACAAAAGAAATCCTGCAGCACACAGTGCATAATAAAAAAAAAAACTGACCGTTTTTTTTTTTGGATTAAAACACCGACTTTGAGGTGTATTTTCGTATAGTATTTATCATTGTATTCTCGTTTTCATGGTCTCACGTGATAAAATGGAAAACATATTACAGAAATAAAGATGATTTTGATTAGTTTCACGATGAAAACGACCTTGAAATTGAGCTCAAAATAGTGGAAATGTTCGACTTTTACCAATGTTCAGGAGTAAGCAAATCACAACATTCAATACACGTCAACTGGGGAGTCTAATATTCTTTCACTAGTGCACTGATATTATTTATACCATTTTTACAATAATGCATTAGTCTGCATAACAGTTAATTTTGTATTTTTTGTATGAATAAAAAATCAAAATAGAAAGCAATAGTAATATAAGAGGGGCCTAGAGACATGACTAATGAACAGAGGATATGTTATTGTAGTGCCAAGAATGTCTACATTGTTTATTCTGGACCCTATTTTGAAATTGGCATCTTTTTTAATTTGTGTGAAATTGGCCAAATTGCCAACTTCTGACCACTTTATTGGGTAGCTCAAATCGATAAATGGACAGTTTCTTGTACTCAACTGATAGAAAAAATGGAGTTCTAAAGAAATAGCTATGAGTTTGGTCAACTGGAACAACGGAATTGGCCAAAAACAGGGCTCATCCTCGATGAAATCGCCAATGCGTATCTGTCGCTGAGACCGCTAACTTCGTGGGAGCATAATTCTGAGAGTTTGAGACCAAATTTCTTACTTTTGGTGTTATTACCATCGGGAAAAGATTATCATTTCATAAGAATTTTTTTTTTTTTTCCCAAAAATTTTGCGACATAGAATGACAGTTTCAGAAAGGGGCTTGCGACAGTCAAAGGGTTAAAATAGGTACCGTGAGGTATTGTCTAGGATGGTTTTTATGGTTTTATTTGTTGTTTTTTGATATCGTTTGATAGAATGGAACACATACGACTGGGATAGAGAAAATTTTGGTTGATTTCAGGACTGGATGTACATAGCTTGAAATTGGGTTAAAAATGGAAATATTCTACTTTTGCCAATTTTCCTGAGGGCGGATGTCTTTTCTAGAGTGTATGATCTTGATAATCATACTGTTGAAGGGCTCGGACTTCCAGCATGCATGCATGAGGGTGTTAGATAGGAGTAAGTGGTGACAAATGGTTTATATGACTTGACATGCTGTTGGAGTGTGACCAAGGTAATATTTGTAAAGGGATTCAGGAAAACCATTTAGCCAGACCTGAGTCCTGAAGGTGGGAAGTACAGTGCCTGTGCTTTGAAGGTGGGGTGTTGATATTGCAATTTTATAACTGTCATGTAGGCGTGCCTCTGGCAAGAGTGAATGATGATGAAAGTGTTTCTTCTTTTTCGGGTCACCCTGCCTTTGTGGGCTGATGTGTTAATAAAAAAAACTGTGGTCTTTCTCTCTCCTTATGTCTGAGTCTTACCTAGCTAATCTTATGCTTGACTTTAGTGAGTGTTACTTGCAATGGATTGTTTTCATCTTTCTTGTATTGTTAGATTCTTCTATAGTGTATCCAGCCTTTTTCTCTTTACTGTTGAAATTGTCTGAACATTTTATTATTATGCAAATTTATCATTCATTCTTGTTTTTGAATATGTATGTGAGCATACTGCTAAAGATAAAGATTGTTAATGTTTTATTTTTGACAGATATTTCATAAACTTGGAGCCACATATTCAGCTGCTGCAGGATTACCTCAGGACATGTCTGCATGTGGGAATATAAAGTTAGTTAACGGCACAACCTACGATGGAGTGATAAACCCACATTCTGGAAGTCTCCTTGTGAGTTGCAATGAAACTATGTTTTGGTAACCCTATATAATATACATAATACACAATACAGTAGGGCCCCACTTATACAGCGGGTTAGGTTCCAGGCTGTCACCGGAAAGCAGACATCGCCGGAAGGCAGAAAACCATTTTTTCCATTTATAAATGTATATAAATGCCAGACAACAAGTTTACACTGAATTATATTAAGTTAATCATAGAACTAGGCATTAAAAACACACAAAGTAAAATACATTCACAGTACACTCATTACTTGTCTTAAAGTATTTGTAATCTTAATGTAGGGAGAGAGGTGAGTAGTACTTATTTGTAGGAAGTCGGGTGTAGGTAGCCCTGGCTCCCCATTCGCTCCCCGTTCGCTCGCGCAGCGCTCCGAACATGGATTTACGTTTTATTTTGCACGCTTTTAAATGCAAAAAAAACGTAGATCTACGTTCTGAGCGCTGCGCGAGTGAACATGGATCTGCGTTTGGACAGTTTAAGAGTTAAATAAGCTATTTTATAATATTTCATTTGTTATTGTTGATTTTACACCAGTTCACTGTGCTAAAAATTATTTAATGGATTATTATTTACTACAGTATTAGGCAAACAAAATTTAATATGTAAATTTTGAACAGTGACATGATATTTAGATCAGTGATGCTACTGTATACTTAATATGGCTGCTTGGGATATTTTTTTTCAACTGTTTTTTTTCCAAATATTTTGTAAATATTTTTGCACTGTACATCTATTGCAGGTGGATACACAGCAAGTAGGTAGTAGGTTGGTAGACAGCAACCACCCAGGGAAGTACTACCGTCCTGCCAGATGACTGTGAAACAAAAACCTGTAACTGTTTTGCATGATGGTAGGATTGCTGGTTTCTTTTTCTGTCTCATAAACACGCTAAGATAACAGGGATATCTTGCTACTCCTACTTACACTTTGGTCACACTTCACAGACACGCACATGCATATATATATATACATACATCTAGGTTTTTCTCCTTTTTCTAAATAGCTCTTGTTCTTTTTTATTTCTTCTATTGTCCATGGGGAAGTGGAAAAGAATCTTTCCTCCGTAAGCCATGCGTGTCGTATGAGGCGACTAAAATGCCGGGAGCAATGGGCTAGTAACCCCTTCTCCTGTATACAATTACTAAAAAAGAGAAGAAGAAAAACTTTATAAAACTGGGTTGCTTAAATGTGCGTGGATGTAGTGCGGATGACAAGAAACAGATGATTGCTGATGTTATGAATGAAAAGAAGTTGGATGTCCTGGCCCTAAGCGAAACAAAGCTGAAGGGGGTAGGAGAGTTTCAGTGGGGGGAAATAAATGGGATTAAATCTGGAGTATCTGAGAGAGTTAGAGCAAAGGAAGGGGTAGCAGTAATGTTAAATGATCAGTTATGGAAGGAGAAAAGAGAATATGAATGTGTAAATTCAAGAATTATGTGGATTAAAGTAAAGGTTGGATGCGAGAAGTGGGTCATAATAAGTGTGTATGCACCTGGAGAAGAGAGGAATGCAGAGGAGAGAGAGAGATTTTGGGAGATGTTAAGTGAATGTATAGGAGCCTTTGAACCAAGTGAGAGAGTAATTGTGGTAGGGGACTTGAATGCTAAAGTAGGAGAAACTTTTAGAGAGGGTGTGGTAGGTAAGTTTGGGGTGCCAGGTGTAAA